>NC_133225.1:24597789-24899039 GCF_040436345.1 Pagrus major | reverse complement strand
CATATTGCAGATTAATAATTATTAGATTAATCATATATTTATCTTGTAAACATTTAAAAAATGTGTCATGTTTGACTTTTTGTTCCCCATTTTTCTTCAAAATATCCTAAACGCTACGAAAGCCCTGAGAGAGAAGTGAAGACTTTTTTTTCTGCTGATCCATTTTCTAAGTCTGATCAAAAGTTCTATCCTGTGTTTATGATTTGAGAACTTGTGGAAAATAAAGTTTTGCCAACATAATCCAAGGTCCTTATTTTTTTGCCATCTGTGGAAAAAAAAAACAGGAAAATTTTAGTGTGAAACTGAGTGGGGGAAAATTTTGAGGAGAAAAGTTTTTTTTCCACTTGGTTTCACACATGAAAAAAAAAGTGCTATCCTGCTAACACACAATAAATGTATCTCGTGTTTCGTGTGCAGGGAGAAAACTCCCCTGAAGGACACATGACTGCTTTTAGTCCTATTTAGAACATGAGGCAGTGGTGCACTTCAGCCTCTTGTGGTCAAAATGAGTATTGCAAAAACAAACAAAAACTTTTCTCCTGCCATAACTTTTTTTTTTTCACACATGAAAAAAAGAAATTATCTGATTGTTTCTCTCCTAAATTATATCAGACTTAGAAAATGGATCACCAGGAAAAAAGAAAATCATTCTGTATAAACCTCCTATTTAGCACGCATTTCTATTTCCAATGTCCATTGTTTTGAATTTTACTACCTTGTCTTTGCACTTTTGTGGCTTATGTCCTGTCTGTTTCCAGTATGATTGCTGGTGTGGCAGTTTAAAATGCTTTTATTTTGGTGAATCGTCTTTTAGACCTGCTCAGTACTATTAAAGTTAGATCACAAAGTGATGCTATGCTTTGCTATTGCAAATATTGAACCTATTATAAATGAATATTGCATTAGCTATTTGCTAATGCAATTTCCTGAGCCAGGTGCAGAGGCGAGGGACGAGTAGAACAAAGGTTGCAGGCACACTGTCTAGCTTTCAAAATTACATTAATTTGCAACGTGTCTGCAATAGACCTTCATCAAGTGAAAAAAGTGAAGGTCCAGTACCAAAACGTTGCAAATAAATGTAATTTTGCAAGTTAGACAGTGTGTGGGAGTTTTTTTCTAAATGTGACTCCAAATTAACATTTTTCCCATCAAGTCTGATTTGGTTTCATAGCAGGTGTCTGCTTACTGTAGGTTCAGCATATTACTGAAGTATATATGACTGAATTAATACAGTTATCCTCACGGTTCAGGATTAAAAAAAATCAATCATTTAAAATGCAGCTGGGATTGTATGCTTTAGTTCTGTTTGTCACTTGAGTAGACATTTCTACTTTCAGCAGTTTATTTTAAGTTATTAGTGTCACACAAGGATAAAACTTCAATACGTTGTAGAAGTTGTGTAGATCTGAACTTCTTCTTCTCTGAGCCCTCTCCTCACCTGCTCTCTCTGTTTGCTCAGTGTGCTTTGTGAATTTTTCTGCCTTGAAATTGCAAACAAAACTCATTTCAGAGAAATGGCAGGAGATCCAGCTGATCGGCCCTCTAACACAGGGAGTTTCTGTTAAAAATAAAAGCTTGGGAGTCTGTGTCTGTTGTCAAATCTCCTTTCACATCTCCTTCTCCATCTGTGGCTGTTTGTAGAAGCCGTTTTGCACTTCGTTTTCTTCCCTAAATCAGTTCCTTTAAATGATTTTTTTCCCATTCTGTGCCACTCTTTCATCAACGTAACCCCCCTTGATTCAACCATAACAGCTCAGACTCAGCATATTTTAGTAGTGGTTGTATAGGTGTGTACTTTAAGCATTGTTGCTCAATCTGGTTTGTGTATAATTCTGTCTGGAAATACCGAACAAAACTCATTTTGTAGAAATGGCAGATCCAGTGAGTTTCTGTTAAAATAAAAGTTTGTGAGTCTATGTCTGTCATCAAGTCTACTTTCCTGCCTCTCTCTCTCCATCTGTGGCTGTTTATAGAAGCTGTTTTGCATTTTCTCCTCTTAATCAGTTATTTAGATGTTTTTCCCCATACTCTACCACTTTGTCATCAACTTAACCCCCCACTTGAATCAACCATAACTGCTCAGAAACAGAAACAGCATGTTCCTCTGGACCGCTTGGCTTTATGGTCTGGCTCTGAGCCAAAGTTTAAATGATGTGAGTGGATGAAAAGTAGTCAGCTGGACTCCAGTGGTCTCGTTTTGCTCTCACTTCCACCTCGCTATAAGCGAGATAGAGGCAGATATGTGTGTTCGGACCAGAGACGGGGGCCTCTGTGTTTGTGGATTTGAACTGCTGAGGCAGCAGATTTTAGACAGCGCTGTCTGCTTGACTGTTTCCCTGTCTGTCTCTCTGCCTCCCTGTCTGTCTTCTTGACTGTCTGTTTCCCAGTCCGACTGTCTGCCACCAAAGTCAGTCAGGCCTGAATGTATTTTAGTGGTACTAGAACAGCTACATCAGCTTTTTCTCTGCATTATGTCTCGATAAAGTTTACAGAGAAGAAGTTTTGAGAGTCTGTGAGGACAGAACCCGGAGTGTAAATGTTTCATTGTCACCAGACTTGACAGAGCTTCCTCTGATTTCACACATTCAGTTTTGGCCGTTCACAAAACAGACTGGAGCAGAAATGACTGTGTTGGACTTAAACAAGAAGTGAAGTGTCCGCCTGTCTTCCCCTTTTCAGTGTAGTCCATCCACACTACATTATTCAGTCATTTTAAGATACAGGAAGCTCAAAAACTGCTAACTAAATAGGTGTTAATTGCGTTGCCAACAGGTCTTAGAAATAACGCTAATTAACTGTTAATGGCTCCTCTACCTTTCACGTGCTGTCGACAGGTCATAAGTATAATCGTCAAGTTAATGTCGAAAGAGAGTGGCTGTTACAAAAGCACATCTGGCTGAAACTTTCAAGCAATTAGAATAGAAAGTGAGGAAGAAGAAGAAGGATGTTGGTATGAATTTCAGAACTGCACACACAACAAACAAACTGAGCTGATAAACAAGAAACACCTCGCAAAATATCTCTATCATCATCTTTTATTTCAAACAGGGAGGGGCCATTGAGAGCAAGCTCCCTTTTTTAAGGTCGACACAAACAGTCAAAGGGAACACCTGTTTTCACCTGCGCCAGGCCGGTCAGAAGGGACTCCAAATTGGGCAAAAGGTACCAGTCCATCTAATTTTGCCCGCTTCTGCAACATTTTCCACTTTTGCGGAACGTAATATTCAAAATCAATTTTTCCAGTCTCAGTATTAAAGGGGCTCTGGTGGAACTTCTGCGTTGTGCTGGACGCCGGTCTCTAGTTTATGTTGGCAGACACCATTTCTAAACCAATGTTAACTTGCTGTTAGTGGAGCAGAGAGAAGCACTGAGATGAGGCACTTGAACGTGCATTAAGTCACATCCTTTAGACTGTCAAGGCAAAGCTGACCTGAGTCCTTCACAAAGAAATCAACAGTCCAGCAGCATTAAACAAATCGTCCACAGGCTGGCATCGGCAACCAAGAGAGACGGAGAAGGTCTAAACTTATACTTCAGTGTTACAGCTGTAGCTAACATTAAACAGCTTGTTGGCACCATCAAAACCAACAAACATCATCATCAGGGTGCAGCACCTGTGTGTTCGAACCATAGTGGAATTCCTTCGTTGTACTCTCAATGTCACAGTGTTCATGTATCGCCATAACAACCTCCAGTAAGACGTGTGGATTTGCTGTCGTGTGCGTCCTTGAGGTTGTTTACATTTCTCCCAGTCTTCTTGATTGTGTTTGCAACTTATAGAAACACCATCCTTGTGCTTTCTGGTGGTTTTTCGCTGTTATTTGACGTTTTTTGTTTTTACCTTTAACTGTTAGGAGGGTATGACAGCCAGTGGTGAGCGTGTCCTGCTGATGCCTGCTCGCCAGAAACTGCTGGTTGGAGATGTGATTATACACAAAATAAAAATCTAAAAATCACTCACAATAGTTGCATCATTTCCCAGTTTCCATAATGTTGCCAGATTGCGGATAACGAGAGTCGAACTGGTGTTTTCCTCCACTGTGTGTGCTGGAACCAGTAATTGTAGGAGCTGTAGGAGTGTTTCTCTGTGGGTGTAGCTCTCTAAAAATGTGCTCTTGGCAGGTAATGGGGGTGAGGAGAGACAGGTTGAAAGAAAGAAGGAAAGAAAGAGAGAGAGAGAGGAATGGAAAAACAACTCCAGCTGCCTTCAGCCGCTCAGCCTGCTGGGATTTCTTTTTTCTTTTTTTAAGTTCTCTCCTCTTGGCTCTATTGGCTCGGTGAAGACTGTTGGTTATGTCTGCCAGACTCCTGCATGTTGCACGTACCTGTAGAGCTGTCACACACACACTTCAACACGCTGGAAGCGTCTCCTCTCTGCTCTGCTGTTTGTATTAGTGGGACTGTCGCAGAGCATTTCTCCCCCTACGCCCTCACACAGCTCTCCTAGTGTGATCTGAGTCCATATGAATTTATTATCACCCTCCTGTTTTTATGCTTTGTCTCTTCGTCCAGCCTCTTCGATCACAGGTTGCATTTCTGCCGCGGGCCGACTGACAAACACCATTCCTCCCTCGCTGTTCAACAGATATCTGACAGCAGTCTAATTGTAGTCGGACACATAAGGTCACAGTTGGCATCGAGCCTCCAAACCTGTCAGTCATGAGACGTGCAAATGTGGCGGCTTTGTGCGGAATAATCCTGTTAAATTTGCCCCAATCACATTTCAAGGATGAGGCTGATGATATTGTTATTGTTCAGACCAAAACAATCAAGTGTTAGTTCACATCTTAATACTCTCTGACTTTTATGACCTGTCTGTGGTTTTCAGCCCCAAGATGTAAATATTAAAAGCCACATATAAATGTGTTGTTGTTCGCAGCCTGGACTTGTTCTCTACACAGGAAGAGACATATACATAAAAATCATATTGACATAGTTGAGCTTCTATGTTCATGCTTCACCATAGAAATAGCAGTTTGATGGTATTTGTGTCTCTGGTGTCCTCTGTTATCTTCCCCCAGACGTTCCACAGCCCCAAAGGTCCTGTACTTTTCTGAAAGAGCCTAAACGTATTTCTACTAAAACCTCTTTAACTTTGCTCTGCTTCACTTTATTAGCATGAGTTTTGGCACAGAAAATGATCTGTCATCTTCTGAGGTTGTGCTTTGGTTTCTGCAACTGCATATTTCCAAAGGAGCTATTTACTCTATAAGTGTCAGATTCTGATAGGCAGAAATAACATTTTTAATTTATTCTGTGTTCCACTCAGACCCAGTAACGTCTGCTGAAGTCTCACGAGTGTTATCTTTATTGCGACACTGAGATTACTCATATAGACCTTGTACAGTAGTTGCAGAGTTATGATTCATTTTATGCTGTAGTAAAGTTGGGTTTGAAAACTTTGAAATTATTCAGTTACTATGTAGGCTTTCTAAGGTTCCCGTCTTTGTGGAGCTAGAAAGCCTCATTTGGGGAGGAGGTGCTGGCCGAGCCAACCGGCCTTCATACATTCGTGCTGGCTGGAGACAAAAAGAGAAGAAACGCCTGGCACCTTTTGTCATTTCATCACCTCACCTACATTTATTCAAATCTTTTCTCAAAGCTATTGTGTGCCATCCAATTAGATTGTAAACTGAGTTTGGTTTCCCAGGTGATTCTGTGCCTGCAACTGTTCTACAAGTCCTAAATTATCCGCTTTTCTTAACGTACCTTTGCATGTCTTGTTTTAAACCTTTGAATAGTCTCTAATCTCCATCGTGTTTTGTTTTATTCAACAAAGTACTTCTTCAGTAACCTGTTATCCTCAGATGTGGATATAGAAAGAATTCATTTTGTAAGCCTGGAGTTTTTTTTAATGTTGAATCGGTCATGTTGCATTATGATCTTTAACACTGCCTCCCACAGTTTCAGTATGAACTCAAATAGTTCTACAACTGGGGAAGAAACCATGTTAAATGTGTGGTTGCCTTTGTAGACTATCAGACCTTGTTTTATAGGGGAATGTTGTGTAAATCTTGAGTGGCTGGACGGATGGAGAAGAGGTCGTGTCTCTCATTATTTTTCTGTGCCTCTGTGCCACCAACTAGACGTGACGTCCTCATGATGATTGTACTCACAGGGGGCCTCGTTCCCCCGAGATTAACACAGCACAAACAGAGCCTGCTCACACACACACAGGAAGTGAAGGATGTTCTTGAATCTCGTGGTGACCTGTTAGTGAGCCAGCTGCAGTTCACACCTCGAGGAGTTCAGAATGAATTCTGTTTCTGTGTGAACGCAGCCTCAGCTTATTTTTTGTTGGTCTTGAGTCGTTAATAAACGATGGTATTGAGAAGAAAATGCAGTCAGTTTTATTTTCAGAGGGCTTATTTACATCAGAACAGAAAATCTTATCTGTACTCTTGTATAGTGATTTTCTAGTGATTTTTTTGTTTGTAGTATAAACACAGCTGAATCACTTCAGGTTAAAATCCAGATCTTTTTCTGTTCTTGTGTAAACAAAGCCTCCTCTAAGCTTCAGTGCATTGCCATTGTACCAGTATGTATTCTGCATATTACACAAGGTCAGTGGTGAGGCTGGACTTTGCAATAGTGAATGACTGTGTGCGCGCGCGTGTGTGTTGATCCAAAAGCTTTGCAATACTCAAGTATTTCAGATTTTCTGACACGTTTTAATGGCTGTAGATAAATATATAGATTTGCTGTGCTTCTTGCTTTGTAAACAGTTTTTTGCTTTTTTTGAGTATGTGGATTTTTCTGACCTGAAATATACTGTAGATTTTGCAAAATTTTATATCACACTGACATTGCTATTGTTTTACTGTGAATAAGGTATTTCTAGAGCAATTTTAGCATGCATACTTACAACTGTAATATATAGAAGAACCTGTTTTCAGTAGTTAATAATATATTGCATTTGGACTGACACAGACAGAACATTGATGAACAAAACATGATTTTATTTATTTTTTCATTGTGTATTTATGGATACTTTTACCTTCCATAAGTCATACTTTCTGTCTTATTTTTTGAAAAATATATATATATTTCTTTTCTTTCTCTTATTTTGAGCAGAAGGAATTGTCTTTTACATTCCTAAATAAAATGTGGACTGAAGCGCAACTTTGTTTTCTCGACAGTCCTTTTCTTTTGCCTTTCTACCAACATTCACAGTAAATAGCCAGACAGTTGCATTAGAATGGACCATTTCTAAATTGAAGTTATGATCATATCTGACTGAGAGAGATTTCATGGCTACATGGCTCAAATGTACTGATGGATTTAACACAGGAACAAAAAAAAAAATCCCTCTGCTCAAACCATTTCACATACACACATAAAATACACTTTATATGTTATACACTCATACATTTTCTGGCATATTGAAGGATACAAAGAAAAAAATAAAATGCACGTACATATTTGTGCATAGCTATGAACATTTCTTGTCACTATAAGAACAACAAATGAACATAAAATGCCATGTGAATGATCATTTCTCTGTCTCACTTCAAACCCTCTTTACCATCTGAAGTTCTTCCATAAACAGTCTGCATCAATGGCAATTGGCTCTTATTCTGCTTTAATATGTATAGTATATAAACATGTCATAAAGTATTTGTGGCTTTAACGCATTTGAATTGAAGTGAAGGAGCCACAAGAAAACAGTGGAGAGAAAGTGAAGTGATGCTGCCCTCAAGTGTCTCTCACGGGTACTTCTCTTAAATCTCACTCCTCGACTAACACAAGTGCTGTATGTGAGGACTAATCAGATATCCATTACATTACTTAATGAACTGAAGATTACAAACAGGACCATCTCAAACATTCAAAGGACCTCACACAATGTAAGAGAAGTGATTTGTTTTTATGGAAAAGATCCCTTCTTGTTGGTGTGAGGAGGTTAGAGAGCAATAACCCGTAACAGAAAAGGAAATGTCTGATTTTCTGTTTCTGTGCAGATGAAGCTCAAGCAGCTACATTACATGGAAACTATTGTGATTGGTGTCTGGTTGCCAGTAAACGGTTATCATTTCTGATTCATCTGCTTTGTCTTTCTGTCTCAATCCTGACAACAGTGCCTGTTTCCTAAAAACTGTGAAACAAAGCAGATTCTCCTCACAATTGAGAAGCTAAAGCCAATAAATGTTTGGCATTTTGGCTCAAAAGTGATTGAAACAATTGAACTACTTCTCTAACTCTAAAAGAATGCAGCGAGAGGAACGTTGCTGACATCTGCACATGATGAACAGAAAATCCAAACATTCACCACAGATCATTCCCTGGCTCTCTTAAAGAAATAATCAGGAGATTTTTCCCTCCAACTGAGTCCATGAAGCAAACAACAGTGGCACAAAATGCTGAAAAACCATCTTCAGTTTCTGTGTTAATGCCCGTGTCCCATCTTCTTTATCTCATCCATTCAAGCACTTCTCAACATGATTCATCAGTGATCCACGCAGCTTCCGTTATAAAAAAGAACGCCACGAAACCATTTAAAACTGTAAAAGTGATCAGTCCGTTGCTCGGTTTCCATCTATCAAGCTTCAATGAGCGACATCAGCCACGGGTCCACATGATTATAAGGCCTTCAGAGCACATTATATGAGCAACAAGTCCACATGAGTTTGATATTTCTCACATTGCAGACAGCTATACTTGGAAGATATAAGGTCACATTAAACATGGGCTAAGGCTACAAGATTTGACAGGATTAATTTTATTCATCCAAAATAATCAAATTTCAGAATAATACGACCAATATGAGAGCGTCAAATAAAAATGTTAAAAATATAGCGGACTAAAATAACCAAGTCTTTATACCAAAGTTGTGGAAGGTTTATATGTGAGTATGAAGGAGCTGTGTCTCTCAGTACTGTGAAGCTGCACAAAGCAGATGCTGATCTGGGGTCAGTTTTGCCGTCTTCACTCCCAGAGCCTCAAACAGTTTGAGGTTTAAAAGTCGTTCTGTGGTTGGAGCTGTTGCATCATTTTTGTCAGCTCGTCAATCAGCTGGCTAAAGGTGATCCTCTTCTCAGGCATTTGCTCCCAGCACCTGAGCATCAGCTCGTACACCTGTCGAACAAGAATTGTGATGGAATTACAGGCGGTAAACATGTAAAACATGTATTTTCTGCAGGCACCACAAGCACTAAAATTGCAGCAGCTTTGACTTTCTTTGACCGTAAGTAGGACACATAAACATATGTCTGTCTGCAGATATATAATCTGCAGTGGCTATAACTTCCCTACAGGTGGCACAGTTAGTCACTCACAGGTGTGCTGTTAGCTTTTCCCTGATACTTCTTCTCCTAGGTTGGTGGGTAAGGCCAGAAACATGGTCCACGCAAGGATGTGAATGCAAATGACGACCCCTGGCCCAGCTGGGCAAACAGGCCTCCCAGTGAACATAATAAACATGTGCTCTGACACACCAGACTGATCGGCCACGCTTGTCATGAGAGAAACCACTCTAATTGGCTGTTCATGTGCGCAACAAGAAGACTGGAAAAGAAAGAGAGAAAGCCCCTTCAGCCTGTCGCTGTAGTATCCATGATTTCACCCATTTGGTGCATTTTCTCCAGATTTTTAGCCATTTGCAACTTTTTATCAGACATATTCTCGATCAAAAGTGGCTATATTAGTGAGAGTCGTGTCATAAAATGCTGCATAATCATAACTTGTAGTCTTTGCGGTGTGTTCAAGTGCAATTTTTTGGCCGTGTCACAGCAGATGACGCAGCAGTCAGCTAGTTCTTTGATATCAGTTTGGTGTGTCAGAGCCTTTAGGCACAGGTGAAGGAAACAAAAGTCTTCCCCGAATGGGGCGATACAGAACTAATTACAGATTTGCAATGACCACCATGTGAAACTACTTCACAGAAGGAAGAGGGAGAGACAAGAAGAGGTGATGAAATGTTGTAAATATGTCAATGCAAATATGTAAATACGTCAATGCATATACAATGCATTGACGTATGCATATGTCAATGCATACGTCAATGTTGTAAATATGTCAATGCAAGTTCTCAGCTAGAGCTATGTCAAACTGGTTAAGCTGCGGCTTTGTTTGAACTAAAGTGAACCAAAACAGAAGGGGTCAGCTTTCTCTCTTTTTCTCTCTGTTTCATGCTGTAGCTTTCCGATTTTCAGGAGACAAATCCAAGAATGTAACAACATGTTAAATCAATCCTGTGTCTGCATCTGCGTCTGCGTCTGCGTCTACGTCTACGTCCTGGCGTGGATCATGTTTCTGGCCTCAGGGCAACCAGGGCTTTGCTTTTAAGGCCCCCAGACTCTGGAAGAGCCCCTTTTCTCTGCTCTTCTCTTCTTAACCTCTTATTAAAAAACACATTTTTATAAAAGGCAGGTCTTCTGACTTGATTGTACCCTTCTCTTCCTCACCTGAGAACTCAAACATTCTGACTATTGTTGTACTGTTGTTTTGCTTTCCTCTCCTTATCTTTTGTTTTCTTTGCATTCATTTTGTAAATAAAGACAATACAGATTGTGTCTGTGTCATTGCTGTGTTGATAAAGAGAAAAGAGTTTCTTACAGGCTCAGGACAGCCGTCAGGACGTGGTAACCTCCTCTCTTCTGCCAAGACCTTTATCAATCGCATGACAGTCATCTGACCATGAGTCTTGCCAATCATGTCGAGGAAGAGCTGCATGGGCGAGGATAAGGACGGGTTAGAAGAGAAAACCAAGTACAACACTATTCACTATTCAATGGTTCTAACATGAAAATACAACTCCAGTGAAAATGGGCTGGACAGTGATGAGTACAGAACTTTTACTTTTTAGTTTCTTTCACATCTTATTAGTTTACACATACAAGAGATACAAATTAATATATAGAGAGGCTAAGTCCTCCCCGGCTCAGGACCTAATTTAAAAAAAATATTTTTATTTGTAGTCAATGAGGAGAGAGACATTTTTGATCCATTTGTAATTGTGCCATAAATTACACGTTTGTCAATTTAAAAGATAATTTTGCAAGTGAAGAAAGTCAGTTTGTTGTAAACATAGTAAAAACTACACCGTCTAGTTCAGTATACATCACCAGCACAAACATGGCCCAAAAGTAAAAATCACAATAAATCTGGCCATACTGACAACTACAGTTATGTGAAAGGAGAATTACTCCGTTCTACGAGCTGCTAACATACAGGACCGACTCTACAAGGTTTCTGTAAAGAGTTTGGTGAGCATTAAATGAGACGGCACAATTCAAACATGATTAAAAGATTAAAGGGGCGGCTGTAGCTCGGTGGGTAGAGCAGGTGACCAGCAACCAGAAGGTCACTGGTTCAAACCCCGGCTCCCCTGGGCGGAACTGAGCTACATGCCGAAGTATCCTTGAGCAAGATACTGAACCCCAAAATTGCTCCTGACGCGCAGTTGGCACCCTGTGTGGCAGCCTCTGCCGTCAGAGGGCCCTGCGATGAGCTGGCGACTCGTCCAGGGATATACCCTGGCCTCCGCCCATAAGAAAACTGGATTTGGTCAAGAAAATGAATTAAAAGATTATTGGTCTCTCTTCAATCACTATTTTTTCTGAAATATGATGGAACATCATAGGGGCGTGACTGTGCCTCTCTGTGCATACCTCAATCCATGAGAAAAAAATAGAAAAATGATTAAAAGGATGCAAGGAGAGAAAAAGACAAAACAGACAGTAAGGAGAGTGTGGTATACTCACGTTCATCGGGCTCTTCTTGGGGTCGCAGTAGCTGATGAGTTCGTGCAACGTGACTCCGAAGGACCAAACATCTGAAGCTCGGTAGAACTTGCAGTAAGTCAGACACTCTGGAGCGTACCTGAAAAAACAAAGCGTACGAGCATTAATACTTGTTGATCAGTTGATCAAACTGTTGTACGATGTACGGTTTTTGTGTCAATGGGACCAAGTTTCCCCCGTGTCTTAATCAGCCATTTACACGGCACTTGCAAGTTTTCTATGTAAAGACAGCTTATGTAAGTATGTAGTTACTGAAATATACTGCTTTAATGCTTGTTGTAGGAGAGCTTATTATTATCACTGCAAAAAATAATTTTAATTTAGTACAGTACCTGCTGTGTGAAAAGAGGTTTAAGGTTTAATGAAATCCCTGCGCCCCTTTACAGTATCTCTCTCCTTATTTCATGTACTGTCTATCTGCAGACATCGACCCTCTGATCCTTACTATTTCATCTAGTATCCGATCCTCTTTGTTTTTTCTCCTTCCTTTACAGAGTCTCTTTTAACAAAAAGATCTCAGCTATCATAGTTGAGTCAGAGAGTAAAATTTGCGTCCATCTCCTTCCCTCCTCTCGACTCACCAGAAAACAGGGCTGTCGTTTTCATCTTTGACGGTGTAATATCCCTCATTATCCTTGATGCTCTTGGTGAGGCCGAAATCTCCGATCTTCACCGTCCTCTCGTTCTCCACCAGCACATTTCGGGCAGCCAGGTCCCGGTGGATGTAATTTTTGGATCCCAGATAGTCCATTCCCTTAAAAGAAGGAAAAAAGTTAAACATTTAAAAACTGCTTGACCGTGGTTGCTAAATTATCATCTTATTTAACTACATATTGGTTAGGTGATGAAGGCTGATGGCTGCTATTTTACTATTAGTCAGTTAAAAGTCAATATATGATAGAGAAGTGCCTGATGGTACAAGGAAACAGCTCTGTAAAAACAAACTGTTACCTTGCATATCTGGATGGAGTAGCTGAGCAGGGTGCTGAGGTCGGTGTCTTTTTTGCGTCTGGGTAGATACTCCTTCAAACTGCCCAGTGGTACGTACTCCATGATCAGCTTAATGGCCTGACCGCCTACAAACGCATATACACATAAACACAATCAGAGACAGACACAAATTGTGCTTCTTTAATATATATAGATGTTGTGTGTACTTGTGCGTGTGTATAAATGCAACCCCAGTTTGTGCTTCTCATGTAATACCACTACATTCAAGTCTCAGAGCTAAATATTCGCTTTTCCCAAAAATTATTTAATGGATCTTTGAAAAGCACACAAGGCCGCTTAACATCACTTAGCGCTGTTTTGACGGTATTTTCACAATCATCTCTTCTAAACATCTTGATGAAAAAATATTCAGTTCACTGCACCATTAAAAGAGTTATTCCTCTTTTTCTTAATAAAACAAGGAACTATTTCCATGTTCCCAGATGGAAAATAGTGTCACTACTTGTTGTTAAACAACGTTTCCCTTTTGTGCTACAGATGGAATATTTTTTAATCCAGATGTTTCTGCGAGTCTTTAAGGATTCTGGAAATATTAGCTAGATACATGTTTGTTTATTTGGGTCTGCACATATTAAACTGGATACCTGGTAAAATGTACTCCAATCACTGAGATGTCTACAATTTGCAGATTTTACTTAAGGACACCAAGCTGCACATTACGTGACACCTGCCCTTAAAGGCTTCACTTGCATGTATCTATGTAAGAAAATCTACAATGAACATTAATAGTTTTATGACGGGGGAACAGGACAAGATGGGAGCAGTTTTACTAGAAGCTAGTAGCTCGTGTCTGCTACTAGAATCTGCCAGCACCCATTTTTTTTATACACAAACATTTGTTTACCATACTTTTATTTTTAAGCTAAACCACCAACCACCAACCACCGCTTGCTGAGAGCACAAAGCACTGGTTTATGAATACAGATGGTTAAATGCATGTGTCTTTAAGCACATGTGCCACAAAGAGCATGATGTCAACACTACACGTCCACTACACCTGAATTAACAACAAATAACCTACCTGTGCACTACAACACATGCAGGTTTCGATTTGTCAAGAACTGAGTATACATTTGTTAGTGTTTGTGTTTTTTTATATGTCTGCAGTCTTTCCATCCTACCTTCCTCCTGACAAATGCCCTTGTATTTGACGATGTTCTCATGGTAGAGTGCCTTCAGGATGTCGATCTCACGTGACAGGTTGGTGCTCTGCTCCTCCCGGTTCTCAGGCTTCAGAGACTTCACAGCCACCAGCTCACCCGTTTTATCTCCCCGAGGATCATAGCGACACAGCTCGACCTTACCAAAGTGGCCCTGCACGAAGAACATGGGAGAAATGTATTTGAGTTATTCGAACAATCATGAACAAGTTCTAGTCTTCTTCCCATTGCATAAATTACTTCAGTTCTGCATCTGCTCTTGTATATTGTTGGTCTCTATATTATATTGAATGGATGTTGTTAAATGACTTCAGCTTGATTTAGGTTAAAATACTGGTGGTATTGTAGTTAATGGAGTTGACCCACATAAGAAGAAACAACTGCATTTGGAAACTGTCCCTTCATTGATCATCCTTATAAATGCTGATAATCTGCACAAAAACCAGCATAAAAACAGTAGGATTAGTTTACCTCTCCAAGATCTCGGACCTTCTTCAGGAATCTCTTTTCAAACACAGTTGGGTCCACCTCTGGTGTGGGCTTGGGTTTGATAGAAGGGTCTGAGAGATGATAAAAAGAAACATGAAACATGTGTACAACATCTTTTCTTTGACATAAGCAACCTTGCGTCATAGGAAGTCTATTGTGGTTGACAGTGTTGAAGTTTTCACTAGAATTTTCTGTGGTTATGCAACTGTTCGCTTGCACTGGTTTCCACACAAATGGCTACTTATAGAGGGACAATTCATCATTCAAGCAAGACTCATTTTGTATCACCATTTTCAATAATTATAAAGTAGTTTATATAATCAAAATAGTGTTTTTAATCTGATCTTTTAAGCCTTAATAGATTCAACATATAGAAAAGTGATATCTTAAATTAAGGGGATTTTGAAGCCGTCTTTGGATTTTAATAAAAGACACTTGAGGGGCGTAACAAGCTTTAGCTTTAATAAGCTGAGTGCAGTGCAGTATCCCTTTCTGGCCAGCAGGTGGAAGAGCAGAGTCTATTATGTTGCCATGGGGCCCAGCTGAGGGGCAGATCAGTGATAATGCACCTAGTGAACTTCCTCATGCACGTCTGAGTTGAGTAAACAACTCTCTCTCTCTTTGCACTGTGCTCTAAGCTGCACCTAGGTGAGATACTAAACATGCAAAACATACAGATCATATTCCAACTGTTATCAACTTCCTCGAGTTTTTCAACCTGTACCTGCTTTTCCAGCCTGTTCTGCAGGGTACACTTAAGTCTGTTCAACCTTAACAACCAAAATGCAGGAAAGCCTGACGCAGTTGCAATAAAACTGCTTATACTGCAGAAACAAAATGAGGTTTTACTTTTAAAAAAAGAAAATACCAAGCATATCATGTACAGTGCACACATTCCCCTTATACGTACTCTTTTCCTCAAGCATGTCTATGTCTCTGACGATAGCCCTGAAGAAAGGTCTCTTCTTGGGGTCATAGTTCATGCAGTGGGTCATCAGTTCAGCCAGCTCTCTGCAGTCTGGGGTGGCCAGTTGGCACTCCGTTTCATAAAACCTCTCCTTCTGCTCAGCACAAACACATACATATGAATGAGGAGGTGCAGGGAAACAGAGTTAATGTGAACATTAGTGTGTGATGGTGCAAAGAGGAGGTGAAAAGGTTCCTGTGTGAGCCCCTACCTCTGTGAGTTTCTTCTCTTTGAGGGGGACCTCTCCATCGTAGCAGATCTCCCACAGGGTGGTACCAAAGCCCCACTTGTCAGCTGCCACGCTCAGGGAGGACACGTTCTTCACACACTCCGGAGCGATCCATGGGATACGATGCACACACTCTGCGGAGGCAAACAAATTCAGCTTTAGCAACATTAAATCAATTAAGCACAGATGATTACTGAAGATGTGTGAAATACAAAACACAGAAAGTAATTTGACCAATGTGTAGATGAATGATACGTGGAGTGATGAGACACTCAGAGGCAAGCCGCGCCGTCTTAGAAGTAACGTCTTCTCCATGTGTGACATACTGACTAAAGCGCATTAAGAATCTTTTTACTTTCTTAGACACATAGGTCTACAACAGATTGATTCATTTGTTGATTATTTTCTTGATTAATCAATTAATTCTTTGGTCTATAAAATGTCAGAAATTGTGAAAAATGTCCACCAGTGTTTCCCCAAAGCCCAAGATAACGTCCTCAAGTTTCCCAAAGACATTCAGTTCACTCTCAAAGAGGAGTGAAAACAGAAAAGAAGCTAAAATCAGAGAATTTTAACCTTTTCTTTTTTTTTTATTACTCAAACCGCTTAATGGATCATCAAAATAGTTGGTGAATAATTAATAGCTGCTCTATTGCTGCTCTAATTAAAACCATACCAACCCTGTCCTCATCAGGCTGTTCATATTAGTATTACATATTAGTTTTGTGGTCCAGGTCAAGTCCTACAAGCGCTTGATGGCACCTGAAGTAGATCAACATCTTCTTTGATCCACATTCTTCATTGGGTTTGCTTTTAATTTTCCTAATAATGTCTACTTTTTCTATATATTGTACTTTTGTTATGTAATACTGTTATTTAACTTCATATATGGTATCAATATCATGTCAGTTTGCCCTAAAAGAGGGGTCCCTCTAGTGTGTATTGTCAGTGTTTTGTCCTTTTCCCTGACTGTCCACGTCCTGGGTCGAAGGCTAGAGGGCAATGTATGTCGTGCAGATTGTAAAGCACTTTCAGGAAGACTTGTGATTTTGTACTACCTAAATGAAACCGTCTTGACAATCCATATTTATATTTTCCTCCAGATATCACATAAATCAGTAGTGCATCATTAAACAAGTTCTGTTATTTTAAGAAATTAGCTACCTAAAATGTTATCTTTAAAGAGTAAGTATATGATTAAAACAAAACCTCCATGCTAAAACATAACTCTATTTGGATGTTGTCAAAAATATCAATGTATTCATCCATATAAGTTTTCAACACTCATTTTCTGTAGTATTGTTACATTGGTACCAGCAGCGCTTTCTCACTCTCTCCTCTCTCTGACAGCAGGTTGACCCACACACATTATTAATATTAGAGAAAATGTTTTTTTTAAAATTCATATTCACATTCAACGGTTGTCTGCTTGTATTTTGTTGTCTTTATAGAACCTTGTTATATTTATCTTTTAATAAAAAACTATCATTTTATGCCTTTTATCACCATAACCCTAAGAACCGCGAGTAAAATACAGTATAACTGGCTTCAAACATTGCCTGACTGCATCCACCGAATGTAGAAGTCTGACACCTGCTAGCTGAAATATATGACTGACTGGAAAACGGCTAACTGATTGGATGACCTTCGCTGTTAGCATTTTGGCTCCACAAATC
Source organism: Pagrus major (assembly GCF_040436345.1). NCBI lineage: Eukaryota > Metazoa > Chordata > Actinopteri > Spariformes > Sparidae > Pagrus > Pagrus major. The sequence goes on along the minus strand of NC_133225.1, from coordinate 24,881,766 downwards.
CATAACATCAGGCGAAGGCTTTATGTTAGTAAGACATGTAGCTCCTACTGGAAGAGGAGGAGTAGAGAGAGTAAGAAGCAGTGGAGGGGCTGAAAGGCTGAAGATGGAGAGCAGGGAAGGAGATAATTGAGTGTAAAGACAAAATAAAGAGAAAAAAGAAAGAAAGTGAGGAAATGATGAATGGACTTGAGGGTTAGAGTAAAGTGATCGGAGATTGCTGGGAAGAAAAGGAAACTCCCAGTGGGTTTCTCAGCACTTTATCCACTATATTGTGTGTTCAATCAAATCTATGTACAAGGACATCAATGTGTAACTGGAAGACTGATTGTTTTGCAAAGTGGTGGAGACAGAAGAAGAAATGTTAAGAGTTCTGGGAAGAAAGAGGAAGGGAGGAGCATGCCCAGGGGCGTGTGGCGATAGACATTTGCGAAGAAACATTTCCAGTCCGTGCTGTGGTTTGCCGATCCATCTGTACAGCCGCACTGTGTTATATCACACAACTTCTAGCTCTAATAGACAAAAAGAAACATGAGGCGGCCATTTGAGGGGAATTGTGCAATCCGAGAAATGTCCTTGTTGGGCCATCTTCCCTGAACTCAGATCTAGCTTTTATAAAACAAATTAGTCTGAGAGGGAAATGTGCCCAATGTGTATTGATTATGTGACAAATATGACTCCTGTTACTGACAACCTCTGCTTGATCGGAACTGCTCTCCTTTTTTATTGTTTTTTTCCTGCTTTTTGTGGGAAGAGGTGAGGGGAGGGCGACTTCTAAGCAGACATGGCAGTACATGAAAAAGCCATAACAAGCATTTTATTGATTTATATGCAAGTTAAAAGTGTTAGGACACAAGCAAGAAGCATATTTAAAAACGACTTTGATGAGGGCTGCAAATAATGATTATTTTCACTATTGATTAATCTCAATTATCGATTATCAATTAATCATTTAGTCTTATAAAAATGTCAAAACAATTGTGAAAACTGGTCATCACAGTCTCTCAAAGCCCAACGTGATGTCTTCAGATTACTTCTTTTGGCCAACCAACACTCCAAAACCAAAAGTCTCTTCATTTACAATCATAAAAGACAAAGAACAGCAGCACATCCTTACATATAAGAAGCTGGAACCAGAAAATGTTTAACATATTTGCTCAATTAATTATCAAAATAGTTGGTGATTAATTTCCAATGTCAGTGAGTGGCTGTAGTTGGGCCATTTCAGGCGTTTTCACTTTGGTTTCACTCTCATTTACAGCTGACTGGAAAAGAAAGTGGAAGTTACTGTGAAATTTACCATGGTACTTATTTTTTCACCAGTTAGGTTTCACTTTTAGTAACCATGAGAGGGAACATGTTTTGCTGCATTTTATACACACCCTCTCTGGTGAGCACTGTGATCGGTATTCCTGGGTCGCTGAGCTTTATGAAGGGCCCTCCTTCATCAGTGCCCAGTCCGTCCCTGGCCAATAGGATGTTTTTAGCGCACACGAAGCCATGGACCAGCTTTTTGTCTTCCTACAAACACACATGTGATAAAACAAGTCTATTAGTTCACAATCAAGAGGGCAGATTATATTGTTAAAATTGACCTAACATGGTGCAGGTAATTTCTATAGTTTGTGTGTATGTGTGTGTGTTTTCCTGTCTCACCAAGTAGCTAAGGGCTGCGGCCAGCTGCTTGGCCACCTGGAACTTCCAAGGTGTGCTGAGTGGGATCTGCTGCCTCCTCATAAATAAGTCCAGCGGTCCCAGCTGGACAAACTCCTCAACCATGATATCTGTTCAACACAAAGAGAACACCACAGCGTCAAATATGTAAAAAAAACAAAAAAAACGGCCCCAAACTCACATGAATGTGCACACACAGAGCTATCAGCATGCACTTACTCTCCTGTTGGCGGACACACACTCCATACAGCAGCACTATGTGTTTGTGGGACACTTGTCGCATCATACTGGCTGTTTCGAAGAAGGCCTGTCAACAGAAAGACAAAGATGACTCATTACAGAAACTGTCATGGTCTGATTATTTTGAAACAAGTTGCTTCTAGGAAGTATTAGTATTCTGTGTGGTTACATGTTACAAAATGGACGTCACCAAAGTCTGTTGTCAACTATTAAATTATTTACCAACTATTTTAAATATTAATTATTTGGTTTGAGTGCAGCCCTTTACAGAACTGTGAGTGTCTCTTACCAAGGAGATGTCCCTGTGTCCAGAACCCAGCACCTTCAGAACCACCTTAACCTCCTGGAAGGATGAGTAACCTGCATCCTCCTCCACCTCCTCATTCTTCACCCTCAGTGTGCCTGAGTAAATGTTGGTTCTTGTGCCCCGGCCAAGGTGCTCCTCCTGGTTAACACAGCAGGGAGCAGAGATGACAGAGCATTAATAAAACCGTTATATTCAGTATCAAAACTGTTGGTACTACAAAAACTGGCTAACTGCAACCACCTTCGGACTGTTTAGGCTTAAGCTTAGGAAAGGAAGTGCTGTATCTCTGAGGCAACTCGTATTTACCTACCTATGATTAAGAACTTTTTGCTAAAGGTTCATGAATGCATTAAAAACATTACCTGGACCAACTTTGAGCTCTTCCCTCCCTGAGGCAATATGCTCTCAGTGATCTACAAATGTACAAGACTAGTACAATGGTTAAAAGCAAATTATAATGAGAAACAGGGGGAACCCAGGTGGACCCCTCCAGAAATGGTTCACAGAGTTGGCAAATGAATACATTTCTGTCAGCTCAGAGAAAAGGACAGAGAAATATGTGGCTAAGAGGGGAATATATGTTAATGTGGACAGACCTTGAAGTAAAGCACATATAAGAGTTACATTTACAATCTTGTCTGAGCATTAAACTGTTGCTTGTGAATTAGGTTAGATTATGGAATATACATGTGTGGTAATGTGAGAACATCCCTATTATATATCCATTAAATAGATAAGAGTGATTTGATTTGTTGAGTAGAATTTGACAATGTTTGTATAAAAATACTAATTATAAAAAGAACATGGCCATAACAGCCAAACTGAAGACTGAAGACACATTTTTATCTGAACACAGATAAGATATATATTAACAAATTATTTTTAAATACATGTTTTCAGTGTGTGTGATCTATTTGTGCTCGAGGATTAACAACATCTGCTTGTGCATCAATCTTCCAAAAAAGACATGCAATTATAGGTAGACAAAACTAAGTTCAACTGTGCGCTCTGCAGGGTAGATATGCAAATATGTAATCTGAGATATATATAGATAATGCCTGCATAGGTTTAATTTAGGTGTCTTCACATTCAATGATTTCCCTTTTCTCTTAGATACTATAACTGAAAATTACAGCAAGAAAGAAAAGATTAAATCAGTTACTAAATGTGTAAGTTCAACAGCGTGGATTAATGCAAATGTGAAGAACTTGAGAGAGAATTTCAGTTACATTCCTCACATTTACATTATCAAGGTTTCTATCATAGAAAATGCAAATGCAATCGGCTGCGTTAATGTCCCAGCTTTAGTTGTGTGTGTGTTGACTAAACTGTGGTGTGTTTACAGGTTGGACTTTGCCGTGGTCTGGTGTAAGGCTGCATTATATTTATATTTTGTAATTTTCTCACTTTCGTTTACATACGTATATAGCAGCACATTGATGCTTTAACGTTTGTTTTCATTATATTTTTAAAGCGTCTGACATCTTCACATCTGCTGACATAATGTAACGGCATCATGAGAACTGCAGTAACATCATAACATGGAAAACAGACATAAAGGTGAGAAGGCTGTACCTGTTCAATCTCCTCCTTGAGAATGCGAATGAAGCTGAGCTGACTCTCCTGAATTGGTGTCTGTGGGGCCGGTGCTCTCTCTTTAGTGACCACCAGCAGGTTGGAGATCTCTGCAACAAACAGACACAAACACACACAATCAAGCACACTTTTAAATAGGGCCTTACTAGGTTGTTTGTATGAGTTTGTGGATACCACAAAGTGTATATTATTTACACCACAGCTGACTGTTTGAAAAGTCTGATGGAGTCTTATATTCTTCTTCATCAAAATCAAGCTGCAGGGCTGACAATTACCTTTGTTAGATAATCCCAGGATGTTTTGTCTCCTTGTGTTGTTGTCATGGTCATGTTATTGTAACACTGTCAGGACTTTGGATTGTTTTGACAAGTCTGCACTGTGTTCACACAACAACAGTGAAGTCGACAACAATAAAAGCAGAAATGATGTTCACAGCGAGGTAAACTTGGGTTGAATTGTCATTTACAGCAGAATGCTACAAATGTATAGAAGCTCATGTATGCACTGGTGTTCCGCATGAAAGCAGAACTACGTTTACACGTGGTGAAACAAGCGCTCAACAATTACGTCAATGTGGCAATGATGTGAACAGCTATTCAGGTCGGGTTACCATACTGATTCAGTCTATTTTTTGTATATACAGAGCTGTGTGTGGGAGGATGGAGTCGAAATTGTGTCTCTGTGCCCGTACTGTGTGTGTGTGTGTGTGTGTGTCTCTCTCTCTGTGTGTGAGTGTGTGTGTGTGTGTGGGTGTCTAATGTTGTGACAAAACCAGCGCACTGTGGTTTAAGGGGGTAAAAAAGTATCTGCACTCCATCAGCATTACCCTACATTCACCGTCAAAGAGTGTTAAGAGCACTGCTCAGTACCATGCCATCTGTGTTTTCATACAAAACCTAAATACATGTAACCACACCTACCACTGAGTATTACATACTGCAGCACACTCACTCCTGTCCAAAGGGAAAGTTCACCTAAAAATCAAATTACATATTTTTCCTCTTACCTGTAGTGCCATTTATCCACCTAGATTGTTTTGGTGAGAGTTGCTGAGTTATGAGGAGGATGAGGATATACCGGCCAAAGAGTCTGCCTTCTCTGGAATATAATGGAACTAGATGGTACTTGGCTTGTGGTGCGCCAAAAAAGTACATTTGAAAAACTTGACTGCAAAGTCTCTTTCCAGAAATCATGACCCGGTTACTCAAGACAATCCACAGACCTTGTTGTGAGCATTTTTATGTAGAAACTATTTTCTTTCTGTATCATCGTGCAAAAGGAAGCATGCATCTACTCCTGGACAAGAGGCTAGCTAACTAAGATAGCTAACTTAGCTAACGTTACAGCTCAGCCAAGGATTAATGTTTACATCCCACCCTCTCCTGAGCAGTGGATTGTGGACTGTGGATTATCTTTAGTAACCAGGTCATGATTTCTGGAAACAGACATAGCTGTTGTATGCAATCTAGTTCCATTAGACATCTCTATGGTTGATTTCCAAACCTTCGCAACTCAAACCAAAACAATCTAAGTGGAGAAATAGCACTACAGGTGAGAGGAAAAATATGTATTCTTGATTTTAGGTGGGACTGTCCCTTTAACCCTTCACTTTATCCAAGCCTAGCCTGTGTCATTTACTCTGAGTCTGAATCAGGCACACAAACACTCCCACTTTCAAACCATGCAATCCTTCTGTCATCTTTCTGTCATCATACATTTACTTTATAAAAAATAATGGCAGAGACCCAAAACCATACTGAGTAAAAGTAAAATGCATCTTATCGTCTGGATGTGGGCATGCCAGTGTGTTATCATTGATGCAAGGCGGTTGTATAAGAATTATAAATATTTTAACAGGCACAACAACACAACACTCCAGTCTTTTATCTTCCTCTAAAGCAGACAAAGCCAAAAACAGTAATGCCTTCTGATAATAATCAACACCACAGAACCCCAAACAAACAAAAACATCTCAACACATCCATGCACACATGCATAGATGGCTCCACCTTTCCCTGAGCGAAGTAAACACAAGAGTGCTAGTTTGGCTCCGGAAACCCACATTTACAACTCTCTTCCTCCCTGACACCATTTCACACAGACACACACGTTGTTCAATGCCGGCCTCTCTTACCCCCAGTTAGTGAGAGACACAAACACACACACATACACTTAGAGTAAAGAGCAACTCTACTTTAAATCTTTTATGGGGGTAGAGCTTTTCTTCACGGACCGCTAAGGTTCAAGTCTGTTGTACTTCTGACCCCACTAAACATCACAGCTAGGTGTGGTGTTGTGCTTGTTACCACAACCTGCTGTGATGTAGCACTGCACAAAGAGGTGCACAGAGAGGTGTTGTACTGCACAAGGATTGGACCAAGGTAGCAGACTACAAGCCAGAGCAAGCAGGATTTTCAATCTGCTGTGCAATCTGTTTCAAAATGTGTTAAGTGCTGCAGACTCGTCAATGGATTTTTCTAAAGCATTTGTTGTTACTTCTTGCAAGAATCAAAGTAACCTTAGCCACGTGGTGCAAGTGGTTTTCAGGAATATGTTTTCATAATGGATTTCCCCTCTATAATAAATAAAGGGTGCATACGCTGTAAATGAATACAAAACACATTGCCACACTGACCTGATTTATATGGACATTTTCACTATAATGACATATGTTAGCTCTGGCTAGCTAACATGACACAGTACAAAAGCCACCAACATACAGGAAACATAAATGAAATTTATGCCTGCCTTTGATCATAGGTTCTTAATTACTCTGCTTTGGTTTTCTGTTCCCCATCTCATGAAGATGTGGCTCAGAAACCAGTCTGTTATCACATCTATCACACTTCTTGTGATACTTGCCACAACTGCTTTAAATAGCTTCTTTATCTGAAAGTGTTGCAAAAAGAAAAAGTCAAACTGCAGTCATCTAAAATGTTTTCTCCTTGGATTCAAAATGGTCTTCCACTTTCCATCTCAGTTGTCAACACTTCCACTTCCTCTGTCTTATCTTCTTTAAATTCTTTTACAGCTGTTGCTCTGCAGTATCCTTCACATGCCTTGTAAATTGTGTGATAGATTTTCATTTCAAACACAACTAGGCTTTCTACAATTTTGTTTTGATGTGGCTGGTATAGTATTTGCTGTAATTATTGTAGCTGAATAAACAAATCAGACTAAACAGGAATGCATAATGTATGTTTTACAGAAATACTTTATTAACTTTACCCTAAACATTTGTCAGGGGATTTAAGCTTACCTCTGGGCTGTGGAGGGCAGCAGCGCAGCAGCTGGAAGTGGACGTTGTCGGTGCGAAGACTTTGGCCCTCCAGGTGCTCTAGTAGCTCCCCGAGAGTGGACCGAAGCGTCTCAGTGCCATGCAGGCGGAACCCATCGGAGGCCACTTCGATCTGGAAGTTTTTATACTGACGCACAGGACGGGACTCCCTTAGGTCGAGCTGGATTCAGAAAAAGAGAAGGAGAAAGTGAGACTGAAGAAGAGGTCATCTAAGCAACGGCAGTGAAAAGGACAATTTTAGATGAAAGAAAAACATTTAAAATGAACATTACAGAACGAGGAACAAGGAAGAACAGAGAGTGGTAATGTGCAAGGACGTCTAATAAACTCAAGTAAAGCGAGTATCATCACCTTGAAAAATAAACAAAACATAAGTCTTAAAGGTTTCTAAAGAAATTATATTTATATTTCAAACTGTATTGTTTTTTCAAGAAAGATTTATAAAGCTCTATAGACAAATGCAAACACAACGTAAGTGTGTCAGCTATGCGACCTTAACATTTATTCAGTCACCACATAAGTGTGTAAACAGTGTTGTTAATCTCATTGTGTGTGTGTGTGTGTGTGTGTGTGTGTGTGTGTGTGTGTGTGTGTGTGTGTGTGTGTGTGTGTGTGAGAGAGAGAGAGTGGGGGCATTTCCTCCCTTGCAGGATCATAAAGCTGTTATCAACTGTAGTGACCTGTCTTGTTCTATGTATCCTGTAATCCAATATAAGATAAACTGATAACATTTGTTTGCTGATATCTATCTCTGACTCTATGAGGACAAAGAGTGATTGCATAACAGGATATGAGTTTACATCAGTTTATCCCTAAAAGAGTTTGGTTATGATTCCAGTCTTCAAAACTGATATCTTGTATAGGTGCAACTTTTATCTTTTTATTTTTATTTTCTTAACAGTCCACCTTATGATTTTTTGGTTTCCTCCAGTTACTGAACCAATATTTCAGATCACTTATATCTAATTTCTTAAACTTATTTTTAGTTTATACCATCCTTGTAAAATCAATAGGTTGAGAGACAACAGTCAGTAAGTTTTTGGTGACTTGTAAAAATCATTATTTTGTTGTTATCGTCTTAGATTTTGGATATTGTTATATCATGAAATGGTCAGAGTATTGTCTTTTCGTGGTATTGAAGGCCGCATTACAGTAAAGTGTTGTCTTTTTCTGAACTTACCAGACTGTTAAACTTATTCTTATATTTGCCTTTACCCACCTACTCATTAGCATTTGGGAAGTGTTTTGAGAAGATTTTGAAATATTCAAATAACAAAATTATTGCAATATTATTTTATGGCCATATTGCACTTTGCTGATTACACCATTAAAGCATGAAACAACTATAATAAAAGCTTTCCAGAGTACAACAAGAAGCAATAGTTTGTGGGTCTTATTTGTAGACTCTCTCCTGACACACCAAACACCTAACGATAATTATTTTACACTACCTCAGTACAGACCACAGTGATAATGATGTACTGGTAGTCAGTGCAGCTCCAGCGCAGGATGTAGGTGCCCTCCTCGTTGCCCTCCTGACGCAACTTGTAGATGGCATAGTCCGTACTGGGGAGCAGAAAACACAATAAATGGAGGCAGTAAAATGGTTTTATCAAAAGTAGATTCAAGGTTTTATACTGTATGTGCTTCTTGTGACCTGTCTTAATTGTTTTTATTTTTTTTTCCCTTAACATCCGTGACCAAACCAGCATTCCTTCTGCGATTTAATACAGTTATCCGTCTACCTGTTATTGATCCATTTTGTGACTAAAACCTTTTGAAAACTATTGAGCGATAGAACAACAAAATAATACAATGACAGATAGCACAACAGAGGCTGATCATGCCCTGACTTGTCAGGATCAAAAACAAATATTTTGACAATCCTTTAACGGCAATTATAAAATTGTTGATAGGTTAATGAGCATGACAATGGTCTTTATTAAAAAATGTTAATTTAGGCTAACACTTAAAGGAGTGTGTGATCTCTGTGCAGGTAGGAGTGAGATGCAAATACAAATTAAGACCAGTAACCGATGGTTTGTAATGAATGTGTGTAATAGAAAAAACTGTGCGTCTCCAGTGAGGAAACAGGCTTAGACACATTCCACTGATAAATCTGTCAGTACAAACCAGATGGGTCCGTGGCAGCCATTTTCGATGTTGTGCACCACTGAAGCAGGGGCCACCTCCTTGCAAAGGAAGTGGTGGGCATCCACTGTCAGCCTGAAGTACCCATCCACAAGGGCTGCAAAGGACAGAGCCGCAGACTTGGAAGCCATTTGTAACTCCTGTAAGGAGAAGAAACAGGGGGCAGGGGGAAGCTCTTATAAAGCCACAATACTCGAGAGGGCCATCTCAAAGAGTGATGGCTTGTTACAAAATCAAAATCCATTTACATGATGGAGCATAATGTCAACATTAGTCATGGCTAATAGCATTAGCATTTAGGCTTTGTTTCAGCATGATGTTATCCAAACAAATGAGATAAAAGAAACTGGCATTTGATCTTGAATATCATAACCAGGTTTCAGAACAAATACGAAGGTTGTTCCCATAAGAAACACCATGCTCTTTGACTGGTTTGTATGTTATCTCACCATCCTCTTGTTGTCCTGTCTATAGATGGTGACTGTTGCCTCTTTGATGACAGTGTGGGTGATCTCATGGAAGTCACAAAAGTTCACCCAGCCTTCAGTTGCCTCTTTATTCTTGTCATTTTTCTGTTTTCCATCTTGCTTGTTCTTCTTTGACTTACCCTTTTCTTTACAGATCACAGGTGCCTGTTTAAAAGACACACAAAGCAGATATACCATCAATAAAATAAACTGTCAGTATTTTCAAATAGTGTCAAATGTTACCAATTTCAAAATACTACAATGATCTTTGAAAGGTTTGTCCGAGATAATATACAGTGCCGTCACATTTGGGCTAGTTACCTCAAGTGATAATGGAGAACAAAATAAAGATAACTGTTCTTCCATCATCAAAATATAAGGAAATGTGTCTACTAAGCTGTTTCCGTACCTCATTTTTTAAGAGGTTTTATTGAGACTTTCACATGTTACTTGATGCTTGTTATTGAATAAGCCAAATATTTATTGCAAATGCAGCAGGTCATCCGTTATATTCAGCCGGATTGTACAGAAAATGCAAGCAGTATGCAGATGGGACACAAACAAGCACTAAAACAACTAAAAAAGTTTCTCTTTATCCAACTCTTTATCCAGCTACTCAACAGGAAGTACATTTCTTTTTGTATTTGACGGTTGAGTAATTTTGTTGAAAAGCTCCCCAAATGACGATGACAGATTTCGCTGACAGCTACTTCAATGTCACTTTAGCTGAAGCTATTAAAAACTTCTTCACATGCAGTTCCACTTACTGTAGGAGGCTTCTTCCTCCAGGAAATGCCAGTGGTGCCTGTAACCAGGACCTGCATGTCATGGCTTGTCTCCATGTTCTGACTCTGGCTCTGCCCTTGGCACTGGTTGTAGTACCCTTGAAACGGCAAACAAACAAAGTAGTCACAGATGTAGCCAGAATATTTGAATGCTGCAGTTACAGCACACACAGACTGTAGACACCTTAATGGTTAGAAAAATATTTATTGTAATAAGTTTACCAATATTGTTTTGGGTAAAACGTGCAGTGATTATGTAGAGACAAGTGAAGCCAGTGAAATGTCTTATTGGCTGTGGCTGCTGTATGTTTACATCGAAACAAAAATCGGATCTTAAGCAGGTTACTCAAACCATCAAGTTCTGCATCAGTGCTTAAAAACTTCACACATTGGTTAGAATCATCACGGTACTCTGTGATAAGTGGGTTAATGTGACATGTAAATATCTCATTCCTTTCACTTTTGGTTTTTAACATCTGCACAAACACACACAATGTCTTAGGGTATATTTGGATGTCAACAAAGTTCAACCTTCTCTTTTTGTTTTAAAAAGAACTGTAGGTGGTACACCACACGTTCTCTGCATGTAAACACACCAAACTAACCACTGCCACATAACCACTATAATCCAATATAGTTGATGAGAACATTGCAATAGGATCATAAAAACAAACTAAAAGTATCATAGTATGTTGGTAGAGTATAAAATAAGTTTTGTCTTATCGTTCATTTTATTTTTAATTGACTGCTCTCTGTTGGCTTTAAGTACCACCATCTCACATTTCCTGTTTTTACATCGCGTCTTAGAACTTAACATCATCTTCCTCAATTCTTACCAAAGTAACCTCCATTGCTATTCTCTCCCTCCTGCACACTGAGCAAGATGGGATCAAGCAGTTCGCTGCCAAGTCCGCTGGTCAGGCCCTCCAGTGTGGCCAAGTACTTGATCTTCAGGTCGTACTGGGTGATGTTGCTGTCCTTGACTGTGCGGCGGTTGAATTCACTGAGGAATTTCTTGAAGACGTTGTTGATGCGGATGCGGGTCAGAATGTTGCGCTGCTTAATGTTGCGGTTAAGTGACTCAGGGATGAAACGTTTGTAGCTGGAGGGATTGAGATAGAAAGATAGATGAGCAATCTATTTCATTTTTTTTTTTTACTTTTGATGCTTAGTCAAAGTATTTTGAATGTCGGGAAACTATGGATTAAAGAGTGGCCATTAATTAGTAGCTATCATTCTTAAGCTACATCCTTTGGTATGTACAACTGATTTTCTACAGGCTCTCTAAGATTCAAATATGCGAGGGATTGCGCTGGAAACCAATCAAAATAAAGTTGCCCCCACTCAAATAGATGTTGGATGTATGGATGTAGCTCACTGTCACAGGAGCAGAACATTACACATATCATCTATTCTCAAAATTTGAAAACAGAGCATTCCTGTTTCTGCAACCAAATTCAAAATGGCCACCACTGAAGCTACATGACACAGAGCCACCGAGATGGACAACACAACTATAAACAAAACATTATCACTACTCTTGACACTCTAAAAGAAAATCTGACGATGCTGTACATGAAATGGCAGTGGGTGAATATACTCCACTGAATGGAAATAACTTGTTGGTGCCACACCCTTTGAATGTGCTCATGCCTGTTTTCTAAGACAACATGTGCGACTGGGCTGAGCACTTATCCGCCCTTGAAAAGAGACACTTGGAGCAGTCAAGTAGATGTCATTGAAATTCCCAGGAAGGCATTGGAAGGGTTCAGTCACATCACTCTTTTATGTGGTGTTATTTTTAGATCTTAAATGAAAAGTCTGATGCAGTCGCATATCAAGGACATGATGTTTTGAGAGTGGGTGTGTGTGTTTTACCTGATTTCATTGGAAGTGGGCATTTCCATGTCTTTGGCGTGGTGAGTAATAGCAAGCACAGCCATGCCCAAACATTCATTTTCTATCTCATGTTGCTCTGCCTCTGACTGGGGCATCCTCAGTGGAACGAAGCCCTTCTGAAAGTCATGCTGGCCCTGCGCAACAAACAGAGATTTATATTTAGTTGAAAAGACAAACAGAGACACCAATGAAGAATTCCATACAATAGGAGACATTGTAAGATCCTGTCAAGATGGCCTTATTTACAAGAAATTCAGACGGATTTCTTAGATTTTGGATTACTAACAATTGGGGTTAGGGGTTAGAAAACATTAATTCCTACAGGACTAAAAGAATTAACAGTGACTCTCATTTACACAGAAGGGGCATGTTGCTGCCTTTTGCTGAGCATCAAGCTGCACTTCCTGGTATTGTTACACTTCCTCCCAGCTGTTGATGTTTTGAAACTCAACTCTGAACTGTGTTGATGATTGAGCCACTAATGAGAACTTACTTTCAATGGTATTTCAGAGAACGAAATAATAAACACAATGACTATTATGTAGCATTTGGACATTAGTAATGTCCAACTGCTTTCATGACACTATAAAGAGACTCATTAGTGATTATTTTTTCACCTGGGAAAACAGGTAATCAAGAGAAGCGGCATCCAGTAGGGGGGTCCCTTCTGGTGTTTTCTGCGGGCTAAGTCCCCCTCTGAGTTTACTGATGCAGTGTCTCCAAACTGGAGACTCTCCGTCAGTGGTGCCATGCCAGTTTTTGAAATAAAACCTGCCAGGAGACAGAAAGAAAACAAGTTTACAGATTTAATACAGGGTGTGAATGCAAGAAAGCACTCAGAAAACACAGTAGCATTACACGATACAGGGTTGTTTGTGCTCAGTGAATTCCAGAAGTCTGTTTTATTCTTGAATGCTCTGATTTAGATCCAGGAACTCAATAATAGGTTTTGAGATTACTGACTGAAAGGAAGGAGGATGTTTGATAGATTACAAGGGGATCCTCAAGTTTGCATTTATGGGAATTTATCTGGCCTGTTGATAGAGAGATGTCTGCCATGTCTGAATTTAAAATGAAGAAATGAGCTGAACTCTGGATTATTGTATGCATACTGTTGATCGTCTTGTATACACTAAACAAAGAATCATATGAGGATGAAAGCAGTGAAGATAAAAGAGCAAAAACAACCTGAATCATATATTAACTTTGTCATGCAGAGAAACAATGAAACAGGAAGTGCTCTACTGTCTCCTGTATTATATGTAGTGACTTAAGTGTGAATGTCCATGACAAACACTCAAATTGCCCATTTTTCCCCATTTTGTCATCTCACTTTTCATGCAGCCAATTAGAATTTAAGTACTGGGCAACATTTAATTTTTTTTTTTTGTCGTTAAGTTTTGACCCGTTTTCCTGTTTTCTCTGAAATGAAGCAATATTTCAGCTAGCCTGTGATGTATTTTCGAGGAAATACATCATCTCTGTGCCACAGACATCTGTCTAGACATGTGGCAATAGATGGTGAACCTGATAATCCAACATTTGAAGAAAAAAAAATCCTCAAAAACAAATAAGAAACAGATAAAGATCAGAAACATTTTCAGCTAACGGGCACACACATACTAATGACACAAATGCTAAAACTGTATTGGCCAGAGAGAGACACTCACTGACCATGTCACTAAGGAACAGTGAGTGCTGTTGGAGGAAACCCAAATGGCACAGGGAAAATATACTAACTCCACATCTCAGCCAACCAGAAGCCAGGACCTTTTTGTGGCAACAACAGTGTTACCCATAAGGAATCACCTTACAGTCTGTTTTTCTTTTTAAGCCCCACTTAATGTTGGTCTGTCTGTTGGTCTTGTTATTTGAACTTATGGCAGTACATCCTGGTGTCACTTCAACCCCTGTGTGTGTTTGCATTGAACATGTGTTTATGCTAAAGCCTGTGTGACCACAATACCCTGCTTGTTTGGCAGACTGCACTACAGTACACAAAGCAGGCAGCAGCAAAAGACACATACACACAAGCACACACAAATACAGACACAACACACCACAGTTACACTCTGTGCACACTTGCTTTTCTCTACCCTTGCTACTGTCAAAGCAGAGCACAGAGAAAGAGGAAGTTCATTTGACACCACAGTAGTGTTTTCTTTCCTCTTTGCATGAAATGCTACCTAACTTGTAGAATGGATTCTCAAGAGGGATGTAACTCTCTCCAAAGTACTCCACTCGTCACAAGTCCTATAAAAACAACTTAGTGTCTTATCATTGGATCAAGTATGGAGTAAGACTCTACTATTGGCATCACTTGTAAAAGTTGTAAGATGTCAGTGATCTACTTCCTTCTATTCCTATTCTAACTGGTTTCTATGCTTATTCTGAGATTATATTAGTCTACGACCATGGAATTAAAACAGCTCTCCTTTAAGTACTGCTAAACTTCATCTTCTGCCTAATTCCAGACATTGTTTGAGATAACACTGGAGGTTTTCCCTTCTCTTTCCTCTTATTGAGCCGAAGTGAGAATCAAGATGTGGGGACTTGGAATGTGTCTCAGCTTGCCGAGACACTCACCTACACCCATAGATTCCTGATAGACCGTCATGGCAATTGCCTAGGAGGGCCTGGCTGTCATCCCAGTTTGGGTTCAAACAACTACAGTGCCCACTGGATCTCACAGAACTACATCATGCACTACAACCCAAAAATCTATATCAGGGAGGCTGTTCCTCCCAAATAACCCACTAGTTTTTTTGACATCATACACGTGACAATTTAAGTCGCCAGGCAGAACAATGGTGTTCCCAGGAAACACCATCTCCAGGAACCTACTTCATAATCCAGAAAGGCCAGTTACTGGGAAATTCTTTTATAGCACACAGGTAAAAACCGTTAAAGGCAAGGCAGGCAAATTTATTTGTATAGCACAATTCAGCCACAAGGCAACTCAAAGTGCTTTACAGGCGCATACAATTACAGTAAAAGCATTTTTTAAAAAAAGAAAAAAAAAAGTTAAAGCATGTTTGGTCTCCACCTCCTGCTCCTTCCCACCAAAAAGAGACATTCCTCATCCCAGGAGCTAAGATTCATAGCCAGGAGTCATCATGCCGAGGTTCCTACCTTTGTCTTCAGTGCCCATTTCCCTATACCTAACCTACACCTGATGTGGCAGGTTGATGATCAATTAAATTTTAATGAAAGCCCAAACTCACTCACAGCCAGGGTGTAGCCACATATTTTTTGGTCGCACGGTCGGTCATTGAAGGCGCATTGGCAGCTATAGCTGACACGGTAATGTACTCGTATGACAGAGTGCAAGGACCGAAGCTTTGTGACTGGCATCTAATTCATGATTGAGCGAGCACTTTCTTCCTGCTGCTGCTGAACAGTAGCTTTTTCGAACACACGCTGTAGAAGCAAGCACCTGGCTTCCTCAATTTGTGGTATCAAGTGCTGAACGACTTCCCATCTCCATCATTTTCCTCTGTTCATGCCCAGCGCCATTTGTTCTGAACTCCTCTCTCAAGTAAGGCTGTGTCTTTGCCAGGTTTAAATCCATTTGAGTTGAGTTGCAGGGCTACCACATCGCACTCACATTTCTTGGCCAGACCTACTCTGCCTCTGATTGGTTAGCACTCGGTGGTCGGCCTCACACCATTGGTAGGTGGAACTACCCTTTGCTTCGCTGAAGATGATTGGTTAAACCACGTCAAAAACAAATCCCATGTGGATTTTTTTTCTTTTCTTTCTAAAATAGTCACACACCGGAAATCTGGCAACACGCCAGAGTACTTTAAGCCCTGTGTTATGTTATCGATGCTTGGAGGGGCGAAAAAGGGATGAGAGAGCTGCGATTCAGTAATCCTTTCTCACATTTTAGATACCAAATGAAAACATTATAATACATGTCAAGAAGAAAGAGGGAGAGATGTACAGAAGACACAACAACAGAATCGAAAGTCTGGACAAGGTTGCTCTCTCTGAGGTAGGGCTTACATATAGGTCTTACTCTGAACGCTCATCTCTCAATATTTTTCTAATAATAAACAATTATTTCCATTATCTCAAAGGCTACTCTAAATTTGAAGTGGTTCAATTTAAGAAATTGTTTTATGGAAATAAATGGCAGCTAGCAAATGATAATATTCATTTTCAATGTAGTCAGCCACTGCTGTGATGCCAGTCTTACCTCATGCGATAGTGCAACTTGACACTGGTTTCATCTGTGACCTTGAACTCATAGTTGGGGGGATACCATGTGCCAGTTGTCTCATTGTATAGGGCAAATAGGTTATGGCACAAGGGAGAGATCGCTGAGAAAGGAAAGAGGAAAAAGGAAAAAAGATCAATACTCAGACCAATTATTGGATTGGGACAGAGGCACCAAAGAGAAGGTTTCAGAGCAAAGTCAAACAATTTACTTATAAAACAAGGTAAACAGAAAGATCTACATGCTCCACCATTTTTAATCTCACTCGGTTACATTATATGATATTATATTTAACCATAGATGAAATGTAAGACTGTGGTTTTAGAGAACACTTTCACATTTCTTTGTTAAATGTAGGACTTCAAATGCTTTTTCAATTTTTAAATCTTAGTCCAGCTAAAGAGAGTCAGATAACCAGACAGTTAAAATGGTGGTCAGAGAGGGAGAGAGAAAATTATTCTAAGATCCCCTTGAGTAGCGCTTACATTAGTTTTACAATAACTGATTCATTGCTTTTGAAACGTGGTTGCAATTGATTTGCAGTAGCATGATGTAATATTATTACACTACTAAGGAGTCATTAATTCCTGAGCAACCATGATGTCCATCTTTCTTGTAATCTAATGCATTTTTATTTCACATGTTGACAGCTCAATGGTAGCACTTAGAGGTGAGGCAGTAACACAAATTTATCTGGATTTGAGAGGGACAGGGAGAAGATCTCATCTGTCAGAGTATAGTTTAATATTCTGGCATTTATCCCTCACTGAAAGTTTACTTTGCACTGCCACGTTTCATGAAGTTAATTGGAGAGAATCAGGAACCACTTAACTTTATGGCCACAGAGGCTGAAGAATGACCTAACAAAGAGCTTAAAGATTTCGCCCAAATGTTACAGGACATCCAAATGATAGCTCATTACCTGTCAGTGTGGCTAGTAGTGGAGATAAATCTGATAAATAGGCTAATAGGCTGATTGCCTATTATCAATCAAAATCAATCTATGTATAACCTTTAAAGAAAATCTTGTTTTCACTATGTCATCTCTGCAGAAACTTTAAAATAAAAACCCAGGGTGTTATTATCAGGTATACGTTATCACCAAATGACCAACTTTGAATGTGTTGTAATCAGGATAATGTGCCTTTGGCTCGAGCCAGCTGTACTCTTGTATTTTTGCATTAGTGCCTGTAGTTTACAATCTCTCTTATAGGGCAAGGCCATATGGTAACATTACTGATATGAGAGTAGCTATTGTCTTAGATTGTGGATATCGATATATCGAGAAGTGATGTCTCTCCTGGTTTTAAGCCTAATGTAAAGTTATTTCAAAATTGGATATAAAGAAAAATCTGGTGATTTTGTTATCCCCAACTGAATTGGCAGCAATTTGTCACACATTATATTCACAGTAAAATCTACAACACACCCTTCATTACTGGCAATAAACAAAGATAATATCAATAAGCAGAGCAGGGAATTATTGATTCTGACATTAGTCATTAGTCAACAGCTCAGTTACTCACAGCATTTCTTGGCAGCTTCTACACAGAGGTCCTCGGCAGTGTGACAGCCGCTGAGGTACTCCAGCTGGTGCAGGTCTGGCATGTAAAAGTGGATCTCCAGGCCACGAGTGGAAGCAGAAGAGGTGAACTGGGCCTTCTTAGTGGACCTCCTCATCTTCCCACAGAGTTGCCTGCTCAACTCCATCACCCACAGAGTTGGCATTCAGACACTGGATAACAGAAGTGAAAAAGAGAAATGGGGGAAGTGGGAATGTTACATTAAACGTTTGCCTTGTGATCACAGTTCACAAGGAATCCAGAAAATAATCAACAGATTAATTGACAATAAAAAATGATCGTTGAGCTGCAGTTGCAGCCCTAAGATGGAGCAAGTTTGTGGCTTTTATATTGTTGCATCAATGTCGGCTTCAAATTTAATTCAATTCAGGAAAGATGAGACACATAAGAAAGCACACATGGGAAACAACCTGAATCACAATTCTTACCCACAAATTCGTGGGTGTTTTCAAAGCTTAGAAGAGCTTCTGATAATAAGTTCACTACAATTAGCGTACTTATGTTATCCTGTCCCACCCTTATATTATTATATAATCAACATTTTCAGAGGAAATGGGTGACCACTGTGTAGTGTGTGTGTGTGAGTGTGTCTTTGTGTGTGTTACAGTAAGGCCAAAGTATTGATTGTGTGGTGAGCTCAGCAAACAACTGCAGAGATTTTAAGTTCAATGTTCATTAACCTGATGACTCATATTAATATCGTTCAGAGCTGTAACACAGAATACAGCGATGTCTCACTATAAAATGACGTCAGCCTCTCAAATGAGCTGATAACATCAACAGGGAAGACAGATCATTGCTGCAGAGGAGGTGCAAGGACTTTTTGCTTTACTACCCAATGAGTCTAATAGCCTGTCTACACCAGCTGCATAGCAAAGCAGAATGTCAGCAGCAGCAGCAGTGAGTCCTTCATCAGCGTTTACACTGGCTCCATCAGCCGCAGTACCGTTTTGAACTCAATGGTGTGTTGACAGCACTTGCAGCTAAATACAGTATGTAGTTAGTTAGACACATTGGAGAAAAAGAAATTCCTAACAAGTCGCGTAAAGTAGCAGATATGCATCTGAATACAAGCTGTTAGGACCAGAGTAGACAGCTGCATTGATGGTAATGCTAAGCCTCTCTACTGGATCTGTTCAATAAAACATTTATTTAAAAACACAAAGGTGAAGAATGCGTCCTGTGTACACAACAGATAAAAACTATGCTTTACACTACTTAGTAAATACTACCAAAGACTTCTTTATTAAAGCTTAAGTCTGATGTAGATGGTTAAGTTTTGTTAGAAAACAGGACTGCACTATTTACTGAGGCTGGACTAATGCTGGAGGAGCTTATAGACGGTGTGGGAATATAAACTAAAAACTAGTTGTGATAACAAGTGCAAGCTTTTTAGTTTTAATTTATACTGAGAATGAATTGTAATTGTAATCATATTTTTTTAATTGTTATACAACTGACTGTTCCTAAGCGCCACCTCTTTTCCTCAACGCTCCAATCACAGCTGAGCAATAATTCAGACAACTTCCCCTGAGCCTAAAAGCCTCAACAGATTAGGATGGTACTGAAGACATTTAAAAGATATGTTGCATACATATGTAGGGGAAAAAAGTGACATGCTATACAATGATAATATGAATGCCGTGTTTATCGAATTTAAGAAAAATTGACTAATACCACCAAAATTAGAATGTATATACAGTTTTTTTTAAATGCCACTTAACCTGCTAAGAATAGGCGACTGACTCCTTTCACATTGCCAAGAGGCGGGTTTGCCTTTCTGTTTCTTTGTCTTTGTGAGTCACATTTGTCAGTCTTACATCAATTAGATACATCCATTTTTTTCCAGACCTGATGATGGAAGTAGCTAGGGAGTGAGACTTCTTGCTTCTTTCTCATCTGTCTTGTGAGTCCAACATGCGCATTACCAATCAGGCAGCTGGCAATGACATGGAAGACAGTGGCAAGGCAATGGTAGTTGTTTTTTAAATATCTTTAACTTCAGTCTCTATTTAAAACTCAGCGCCAACTAAACGAGATTTGAGTGCTGCTTGAACAGAGACGGATGGAAAAATATTAAGTCAGCATCCATAACTTTAAGACATCATAACATCATGCCTGACAAAGGACGAAAATTACCGTGTCCATCCAGGTATTGTGGCTGATCAGAGCTAAAGCCGATAAATGCTGTGACCACTGCAGAGTCATTTGACCTGGGTGACAATGCCAATTGTACACACAAAGCCAGATGTTAGTGGGTGTTAGTGGGGTTTTCTTGTCCAGTGTGTAAGGGGTATAAGTGAAATGTTAAAAGATTGTGATGCAGAGCTCAACATCAGCCCAAGATCATTGGCTTCCTCTGGTTTGTTATGATGAACAAACTTTTGAGAAGAACAGAGGGGTTATTGACACAGAAAATCTTAACTGGTTGTTGACATAAGACAGAACTTTGTTTATTTTATCTGTGTTTACCGAATGGACAGTATCAAAGCGGCAAGCAGATGTTAGGCAGATGTCATTGAAATATGCCCACACGTTTTAAGCTCTGTCACAAGGACTAATATTACTATTTTTTGTAGATGAGATGGACTTCAGTATAGCATTAAGTCCAGCTGGAAGCCTTTGACAGTGAGTAGCTACCAACCACCAGTCATCATGTCTCATTTTCTTCAGCTAAATTTCTTGAGAAGAGGTTTTCAATGAGTCATCAGTCTGCCTTTTACAATGAGTTAGTTAATCTGTCAGTGTGTTCATTTCCCCTCACTCTTCCTCTTTCTGCTTCAGTGGAACTTATTACTTCTGAATTTCTCATATAGATGTAATTTGTACTATGGGTAAATGAAACAATGCCTCTTATAAGTTATAAAATAACTGACACAAGCATCATGATGAGAAAGCCCTGAAGAACCAGAAAGTGAAATTGAACGAGAGCCACCTTTTCGCATCAGAACCTGCTCTAACAGATTCAAAACACCCTTTCTGTGGCTACTTTTTATAGTAAAACACTTCCAGTAAAGGCTTTTGTGTCCTTGGGAAGCACTGGTTGACAGCTTATTATCCCCAATTACACCCTCATTAATAATCATTTTTGCTTTTGATGGGCAGTGTATCTGCTGTGTTTACTGTCAACATTTCATTTTCTTCCTGACATTTTAACCTCTTGGAAAAACTGTTCAAGAGTGTCCAAGGTAAACCTTGCCAATTATTGACGATGTGTAATTGAAGCTTTGGATAAAATTCAGTTCTACTGAATTAAAGATTAAGAGAACAAAGTAGAGCTCCAGTGCCATGTCAGGTCTTGTGGCAGAAATAATTATTTTTCACTTTTTTGAAAAAAGACCACACCCATAACTGATGCTGAGTGTGATCCAAAAATGTCTTTTATCGTCAAGTTAAAGTACATCCAACCATTGATGCCAACTGTTAATTAATTTCCTTTTTTTTAAAAAAGCACACTCAGAATAGCTGCTCTTGCTCCTGCCAATTTTTGACATCAATTAAAAAAGCTGTAGATAATAAGGGCTGTTATTCCTCATTAAACATTTTGAGCCTTCACACCCAGCGCTCATGTTGAATAATGAGTGTAGTTCAAACACTGAATAAACAGATCCTTAACTTGGCTGTAGTTACACTGAATGATGGACTTTTGTGTCCGTTTGCTTTCAGACACAAACAGAATGTTTGGACTTATTATCTTAGTACTTTAGCACCAAATGTCATTGATGTGTTTTTGTGAGACACTGTCGGCTGCGATACAGGATGATTATTTTATTATTATTTGGAGCCTATTACAATCAGTCTCATTCTTGAGCTTATGTTTTCTCCAGCCTTTCCATCAGTTTCAATGATGTTTGTCTTTAATATGGTTACATTGCTTGGCTTAAATAGGGCAATAAAATGTATCAGTGCTTGGTTTAAACACTGTTGCGAGGCTGTATGCTGACTTAGGACATCCCCTAAAACTTCTCAGCAGTAATAAATGATTTAATTAGTGCACTAGGGTTTTTCCTGTACCTGTTTTTTCTTGACTCAGCACCTATCTAAGCATATGGACACTACATTATTAGTAGACCTTTCACATCCACTGAAAACATGAAATTATTTAAACAGGATGTTCATGAAATTGGCTCTATTGTAGCAAAGGAAATGAAAGCAAGAAGAAGTGCTTTTATGTTCAGGGATTCAAACTTAATTGATCTTCATTACTGACTCCCTACACTTAAGATATTTAAACCACATGTCATTTAATTTCCTCATAACAAGAATTTCAATATTTACTTTGCTTTGTGAGAATTTAATACTAGAATTTCTAGAATACTGGAAATTCTAGTATTGTGACACCATCAGCAAGTAGTTTGATAGAGCAACAGACTTCAAACTAGTAAAGCTGAAATTAATCAGTTAAATTGGTGAGTAAAATTACATTTTGTAAGGCAGTAACAGAGTCTTTAACTTATGTAGTCAATTCAGCAGGTATTCATTACTTCAATAAATCATGCCACTGAATTTTACCAGCTACAATAAAAGTTGTGGAAAGGGGACTAAAAACTACAATGCTGTAATTTGGATAGGAAATTACTTTTTTTTTTTTTAAATGTCCATTTTGTTTAATTTCAGCAAAATCTGCTACACCACGTCTCGTGTTGAAAGTTGCAAAACCAATGTGCCTGAAATGAAAATACAGTGGGCAGACATTAGGCTGGTTGAAGCAACAACGTCACAGAGGCCACTTGGTTATTACTGGAAAATGTCAAGTAAATCATAATCCAGTGCTCTTTGATGTTAAATGTCAGGTTATCACAGTGAATATCACAAGGTGAGCCCATTTCTTTTCTTCAGCTGAAACAAACCTCAAAGCTTAAAAACTGGGAACATCAAAATTTTACATTAGCCACAAACTACATTTAGGTGAAAAATTACTCCTCAGTAGTTGGAGTATGTAAACACATTACTTTTAATGTTAGAAATAAAATAGCTCTGAAATTAAGACTGCCACTTATTCATTCTGGTATCAATAAAACGCTGATCAAACGTAGCTGTACTTCAAGTGCTTTGATCGTTTAAAGTCTGACAGTTCAAGTTTCTGTCAAGGGTACACTCAGCAGCAAGAAACCACGTCCTTTCATTGTCTGACATGAAATTTTAGTGAGAAGTGGTAAAGCCAGAAAGTGTGTGTGCCTGTGTGTGTGTGTGTGTGCCTGTGTGTGTGTGTGTGTGTGTGTGTGTGTGCCTGTGTGTGTGTGTGTGTGCGTGTGTGTGTGTGTGTGCTGGGTGGAAGGAGGAAGCACTATTTTTTCAACCTCATACGTGTGAAGCCACTTCGTTGTCAGGATTTTGTACTATTTACTACAATATCTGTATTAAAGGTAGAGCTCTTATTTTCACTATCAGTAAATCTTTGACCATTTTCTCAATTAATCAATTACTTGCTCGGTCTATAAAAAACTCAATAAAAGTAGATATTCAGTTTAACATCACAGAGGAGGAAAACCACAGAAAATGTTCACGTTTGAGAAGATGGACCCAGTGAATCTTTTACCGTGTTTGCATGAAAAATTACTAAAATATTAAAATCACTTATTAAAGTCATTGCCAATTGATTTCCTGTGTACATACTAATGGATTCATTGACTAATTCCCCTTCCTCATCTGTAACAAGAGCTATAGCAAAGTGATATAATGATCCAGTGTCTCCCTGTTCTGCTAATGTGTTAAATTCCAGTTAACAGAATAATAATAAATCTAACAATTTTACTTAAATGCATTTTACTGTGTTGGGGCAGGTCTAAGATACATTGGTTAAAACTAACAATGGTTTTCTTTCACATCCCAGATATTTTCGCTTTCTCCATCACTTTCAGTTTTGCAGTCTGTGGGGACAATGTGGTTAACGTGGACAAAATTACAGTACAATACAATGTCCTTGATACACAAGCTGTCCTAGTGATTCCTGTAGTCTACTTTGAGCATCTGTCCTTAAATGGAGTCAAAGTTTTTCTATTTAATCATAGGCCCAAGTTTGTGATGGCGTTGTTGCATCATATCGTAGCATCTTCCTAATATTTTGTCCTCACTCTATTCACAATAATTCGGTATATTCCTAAATGAATTCCAATTTAGGTTAATTATTCACACATCTATCTGCCTTTATTGTGCCACTGAACATGGATGGAGTCTCACTGCTATTATGCCAAGAGGAGTATCGTTTGGTGACATTAGCTTCTTAGCAAATTAACTCGGACGGTCAAAGCAAACGGCAGCTGGATATTTTCCCCGCTTGACAACAGCGGAGAAAGATTACAAACAAGTGGGTTCACTCAATGGACCAGAAGACAGACATTTTTGATCAAATATAGCATTTAAATAGCGGACATTTACTCACCTAGCAAGCTTAGCCAGGCAGCTGGCAAGTTACTTCCGTTTCGTTTAGTACATTAGACGCTTCAACCAAGTTAGAGCTCCTCGCTCGAGGAATTTCAAGTGTCGCTTGCCGGCTATTTGATCCCAAAACTTCCCCGAAAAGTATCCAGTATCCAGAAGGAAAGAAATATCGGATAAATTCCACGGAATTTGATGATATTTGGTGGCTTGAGCTGAGACGCAGCCCACCTCTGTTCCTGCTAACCCTTACTGACAAGTTACAGCCCCTTCCCGAAAACAACGCAGTGGCCTCCTGTAGAACGAGACAGCTGATTGGCTGCTTAGCCCGTCAGTCAAGATGACGACATTAACCCTTAGTTGTTATTGGCTAGACTCTGCCCTTTCTTACTTGTTTTGATAATTATGGAAGTCCACAGGGGACTTTATTAGAATCGTTAATGTAAACATGGAGATGAAATTCAACAAAAGCCTGATCATTTCCCACGTGTCTGTGTTATTTGAGTAAAACATTAAAATGAAAATGTAATAATTCAATTTGCATTTTAATTTTCACAAACTTGTATTTGCATTCTGTGGCCATATAAAATGAAATGGAAAAGCTGTTTACCTCCCATTTAGAGACAATAGAGTGGTCCATATGATTAATCTTAAAATTTAAGGGTTTTTTAAAACTTTTTTTTTTGTCAAATGCTGATTCCAAGGTCAATGATGATCATTCAATTTAAACTTTTAATCAAATTTAGGTGGTTAAACCAGCCACAAAAAAAGGAAAGAAATTTCAATTTCAACTCATTATGACTCTGAGATATGATCAAAAGCTCCAGATCATCTGTATGGACCGTCTTGTAAGATTGTTTTTATAATAATACATATATTAACTTTCAATGTAATTGTGTTTTGGGTCAAGGTTGGGATTGGGCTAAATCATGAAGTGATTATGCTTAAGGTTAGACATTTTTGGTAGACATGTTTGAAGACCTAAAATAATGTGCTATAAATAATAATTTGTGTCTGATATGGTTTTTCCACTAAAAAGTTAAACTAATTAACTTGTTAAGAATCACAACTACTCCTTCTGCTTTACAAAGAAAAACAGATTATATGACCCAAATGTTTAATTGACGTACACACTTACTATATGTTGCATAATGGAACACAATTTGAACCGGATGTGATATTACAAAATGATGCTTTTGTGTTGCGTTTTACACTTTCAGATGTTCCTGATGAACTTGAAAGCAACCGTTTGGTATCAAACTCTGCATTTATCCATCTCCAAGGAATTGGATTAATCAGCTTGTTTCTTACTGCACACATGCAAAGATATTTTATTATGTAAGAAAGAAACCTTCAACCTTTCAGGAAATTTGGGGTCCCTTTATCAACATTCTGCCTTCTTGCACTGTGTATGGCTATATGCACATATGTGTATGGGTGCGTAAGTAGACTATATATGCACATAAATGACAGGAAATGGAAAACAAGGGAGGTGAGTGGGGGAGGGGATGGGAGGACCCTGACGCTTTACAATTTCTTTGATTTTTTTCCTACCCTGATCACATCTGATGTGTTGTGTGTTTATACAATGTATCTTCAAAATGTGCCTTATGTTTGGTAACAGTAATATCTTACTTGTATACACATTCAAGTTGAGGTATCCTATTTTTTTCCTTTTCCTTTTTGTTTTATTTTGTTTCGGGTTTTTCCTACAAGTATGTGTATTTTTAATTTTACTTTTACAATAACATTTTCTAATGTATGAATGGAAACATAATGCATTTTTGTTGCGTTGTGATGTGATGTGAGCGTCTGTTAATAAAAACAAATCTTTATCATTTCTTTAGCATTTAGATCATTTTACAATTTGATGCTCAAACGTCCAAGTGAAGTAACAATCAGCGGCACACACTTTTGAGTGTAGAGGGACTTAGATTCAGGAAAGTGTATTCTGAGTGACAAATAGAAGATATAAAGACAGGGAAACAAATAAGGACTTTGCACTCTCATTGGACATCACAGTTGTGTGCACCTTCTGAACACTGTAGCAGGAAGAGTTATCGTTCATCTTTGCCATTATGTAGGTGGCAACGATGTAGGTAGTCCCTCCCTAGCCTTTGTTTGAGCTATCTAAAACATCTTTGTGATTGTGTTTCCAAGCAGCCTTTGTGTGTGATTGCCACTGGCTCATCTCTTGCAAATTTGCATAACTGCCCTTTTGGATGCCATTATTTACTGGAAACTCAAACAGTGCCAATATCACTAAATGTATTTGGCCATCCCACAGTTTATATTAAATACTGAGAGATTCATATATCAGAGGATTTTGTATCAAAAGGGAAATCAGGATTCACTTTACTGTCAGTCAAGGAAGACTGTAAAAATGTGGCAGAAACTAGAAGTCAGCAAACCCTCTGGATGATGTCACCACAAAATGAAGGATGGAGTTTCCCTACTGACTTCACAGAAAAAATATCACATACACAGACCACAGGTGTAGATATTGACGTGTTTCATGATTTGTAAATACTGTATTAAATGACCAGTTACTTATAATCCTATAACAATAGTTTAGGTTAACACTTTGATTGAAGTGACCTTATTTGGAATTTATATGTAGAATACAAAAATGATTTAGAAGTCACCATGGTGTTAATCAATGCACAGTGTTGGTCAGCAGTTACAGCATAACATCTCCAATGTAGAGACATTTTGCAGAACAGTTTTCAGTGTCATTAATTAACTGTTTACAACACCAGCCTCCACTTATATATATATATATATATATATATATATATATATATATATATATATATATATATATATATATATATATATATATATAAACATATTTATTGGTAGACTTTAAGACATTTCAAAGTTTAGGGAACTTGTTAACAGTTTATAGATTGTTTAAGAACGCTAATAAAATTTTAATGGCATTACAAACACATTTATTGAGTATAACTGATTTAACTTGTATGTCATTATTAAACGTTTACAGAGCATTTTTATTGCCTTATCAAGATTAATACATACTTAATTATGCATCTCTTTGCAGTTAAAGCAACATTATGCAGAATAATGTTTCTGAGTGGGACACCGCTGTCTTAAAAACAAATCCCAGGACTGTAACAGTTTGTCAGATGTAATGTAGGTGCTAACTACAAACAAAACTCATTACTTCATAACAATGTTATGTCTTGAAAACTTGTATGTTGAAGTAAACATGTATGTAACACTGGGATCCTACCCTCTCACTGAAGTTACATAGTGCAGAAACAAGTGATGGGGGGTGGAGTGGCTGAGACAGAGACAGAGACACCATTCACTCTATTACAAGACACTGTGCCATCAGCATGATTTTGAAGGTGATTTTTTTAGGTAAAAAGTTACATAATGTTACTTTAACTATGCAATTATTAACAGTTAACTATGATTTTTTATGGATCTACAGTTAAAACAGTGCCTTATAAGATGAACATACGAATAACATTCTTATCAGTCTACAAGCTCTTAGTGTTAAGTACTCATACATGTCTTATAATCTTATAATAAACTGTTTATTAACACTTATTTACATGTGATAATATTAATAAACATCTTATAATCTTAAAGGGGCTTATAAAGGCCTTAATACCTACTAACAAACACAATCACGAGGACCTTACTATAAGTGTTACTGAGTTTGGTGTTTTTGTATTTTCTTGCCCAGTTTCCTCACAGCAGCCCCAGCTTGCATTGGTCAGTATCAAACAACAGTTCTGCCTTCCGCACCAACTTACTGCTGCAGTTATCAATTGTTAGTCACTTGGTCTGTTGTTTCAACAGTTCAGAGAACGGACAGGGACCTCTGTTGATGAAATGGAAAACTTCTTACTTCCTCCAATGAAAGAACATGGACTAGAACGCAGTAAAAAAAAAAATGGGTGGTTCATTTTAAGGAAGGGACCTCCCATGCCACGTCCCAGATATTGCTTATGGTCTCGAATTAAAGGAAGTGTGGCAGAAATTCCCCATAATCATGACCGTCAGTGGCAAGTGGGGTTTTGGGTGTTTGCAAAAACAGTTACATCCTTAAATTGAGTGGTTTTGAATGTATGTTATTATTAAAAACTGCCTCTTTGAATAAATGTGAACCTCACTTGACTTTTTGTATCTTGTTATCAAAAATGTGCTTCACAACAAAGTATCTAGATATCACACAGTGAGTCAGAAAAACACAAGGCGAGATGAGCAGATTGAGGTTAGAGTGAGACAAAAACAAAATATGTATCGTGACTCTTTGGGGATTTCCACAGCAGCTACAGTATGTACCCTTTAAACGAAGCAGTAGGGACAGGTGCAGAGTGACCTGTGGTTTATCAGACAATGACTCAAACAGTGCATATATTATTCAAAACAGTGTTCTGAGAAATATGATTCATTTCTGCGTATTGACATCACAGATCACAGTAGGGCTTTGATTGATTGATATTATATATTGAACGTTACATAACAGTGACTTAGCAATTTATAACAAAGTGGAGACTGTATCTGTCGTACAAACTGTAGGTGTCTTGGATCAACTGTTTTATTTTGAAAAAGCCTAATTCACATAGTAATGGCACAAATAATTAGAGCTTCTCTTTAGTGTTATCAAGACTATGTTCAACATGAATGATAACAAATGAGCACTTCAATAGTTTTCACAACTTTAACATCAACGTGTGGATTATTAATGTTTCATAAACAGCTTACATACAGGGATAGAGCTGTAGGCGATGTCATGTAGCCCACAGTGCACATCAATAATAGATCTTTAGCTCCCCCTGTTGACAACAATGTGGACCAAAACAACCACATCAGATAGATAGATAGATAGATAGATAGATAGATAGATAGATAGATAGATAGATAGATAGATAGATAGATAGATAGATAGATAGAGTTAATTAAAAGGTTATGAGAACCAAATGAACAGCATACTTCTAAGATTAAAAAGCTGCATTTTGTTCTGTACTTTTGAACATGTTTCGTTTCTTTTTAGAACCTGAGCTTTACGGGTCACACAGAGGGAATGTAAAAGTCTCTTGGCACTTCAACTCTGGGGTGAATAGCAGTGCAGGTATTGCAACAGTAAAAAAACAATGCAGGAATAATTATTTCTCTGGATGATATTAATTAAATGCTAATTGAAATTACAAATGCAGACTGTGCATACAGCAAACATGCCCTGACAGGCTGACTGGTACACCAGCACTCCCAATAAGGGCAAGTTTATGTCTTGTGTTGATCCTTATTCCTAATAGTGCAGTCCAGAAAAAATGCATGTTTTTTTTTTTATTATAAGGTATTATGTAGGGTGTAAGTATTCAATATCAGTATTCAGTGTCAATATTTACTACATAATTGTTGTGACCAAAAAACTGACAATAAAAGGACAATTTGAAGCAAAAGATAGTGCTACCAATCAAATGTATCTTGTGTTTTGTCTCTTTTTTCAAATAGGCCTACGCAGTGTTGTAAACAGTACCAAAAATCATACTTGAGTAAAAGTAAAGCTCTCATGTTACAATATTACTTTGGTAAAAGTGAAAGTCCTTCAGTCAAAGTCTTGAAGTATCTGGTAATAAATGTACTTTTGTACCAAAGTACAAGTAAAAGTGAATTATACACATATTTACATGTATCCTAGCTGCCGACTGAGTATCAGATCCAATATTTAGCATTTTCTGATCATCACAATCAATGCTTTGTTTTTTTAAAATCCTATTGCCATCAAAACAAATTAAAATGTGCTGCTTTGGCTCGAACGCAGCATGTTATCTTCAGACTTAAGTTATCAAATAAATGTAGTGGAGTGGAAGTATCAAGTAGCAAAAAATGGACACAAAGGAGCACAGGCATTTAAATAAAATAAAATTCCCTTTATTTATTTCAGTTAGGCAGAAGTTACATCAGTAGTGAGGATAATATAAATTTACTGACTTTGAGTTGAATGTTTCTTACACTTAAATGCCGACTAATACAATTTCTTTCTTCTCTTTGGTCCTCTGGCTCGTTTAGCTCAGACGACAGGCTTTGATTCACTGCACTCGTGTCAAGTTGGCAGCCATCCTTCAGTTATCACAGTACTGTACCTTCGATGGGGACAGCATCAGCACTGTGATAACTGAACCAGGGCAGCCTGTCAAATCTAGCAGTCCGGTCTGGGGCGTTGCTCCATTCGTCACCCACCCATAATATCTGTGCTCTCGGTCAAGAGGTGCAACGACAACAAAGTTTTTTTTGGTTTGCAGGACACACGGAAACACAGACAACAGACAAACACGATAAAAGAATCCATCCATCAAAGGCTCCAATGATCAGGCCATAAAAAGAGAAAAATAACGATAAAAATCACCATATTATCTCTGCAATGTGGCTACAACTTGGTCATCAGAAAGATGTTGCTGGATCAAAACTATGAAACCTTCAAAACTCCAAAACATTTTGGGAAAATATAATAAGACAACCAGAACATGAACTAACAAAAGCAGAGTGAAAAAGATACAAAACATAAATCGGTAACACTTTATTATAACCATCATTAATAAACGGTAAATTAAACTGGTAATAAAACTTTATAGTTATTTCACTGTTAACAATAATAAAATGCCTTATAAACATTAAGCAATTGTAAAGGTTTATGGAAATCATTTCCAACGTTGTAATGGACATCAAAATAATGTCTATTTACAAACATTAAACCTTCTCTATTTTAGCTTATTTTTCTATTTTTAGCTTTAATTTTTTAACTTGTTTTTTAATTTCTTCCCACTTGTATTTAATGTCATTAAATGTAATTTTATGTCACTGTAAAAGCACTTTGAGTTGGCCTGTGTAACATCATCTTTATAACAAACAATTGCCTGACAAATGATCCATAAAGCATTTTTAAAAGTAAACTAACAATGAACAAAAGTTGAATTAACTATAAACTTACCATTTATTAATGATTATTTATTATTATAAAGTGTTACCCATAAATTATATTGAACAGTCTGATTAGGGGATGATAAATAAACACACACAATTCTTAAAAAAGGATGTCAGTCCTTCTGCCTTATCTTGATTATCCAATGAAAAAGTATACCTTATTGTACATATGTAATTATTTCTTTATTAATGTCTGTCAGCGTCTTTGTAATGTGAAGTTCGTCTTTAAATTGTATAAACTATACCTTATTTTAGTTATTAGTTTTAGCTATAAAGGATTATAGCCCATACACTGGTAAAGAATAATGAATTAATGGATCCAAAGCGTCAATGAATAAAGGGTAAACATCAAGAGGAATATGCAAATGTCAGGTTTATAACTGTGATGCATTTGTACAATTGCTTTTGGGGTATTGTAGCTATTTGAGCTAAAGTGGTTGATTCTGTCCTGCAATAGTCAGAATCTGTTGTCCGTTATATGATGAAACATCTACCTGTGTCTGTAGGGAGGGAAGATAATAACGCACCACTTTGTAAGTGTAATTTGAACTCAAACAAAATGGCACAATTCTTGGAAATGGGAGGAGGATGCTTGCTTGGCAGTCTTCTGTATTTTAATCTCTTAAAAGTAATCAGTTTTCCATGATCTCGTTGTCTCCTCCTGCGCAGAGAGCTCGTTAATGTTTCATCCCACAAAAACAACAACAGGTACAAAGACCCCCCCACACACACACACACAACACTTTCCTGCTCGGACCTAGTCGAGACAAACTCCTGTATATTATTCATACCAACCACAAGGCCGAGTGACGTCAGACTTGTTATGATTCTCCCCGCCGGCTCCGCCCCTCTCGGCGCGAGCAGTCCGGTGACGTCGCTGGCTCCTCCTCGTCAGTCCGCCCTCCACTCTTCATGTAAACAACTCCATTAGCCCCGCTGCTCGGGCTCCGGCCAAAAATGTCCGTGTCGGACGTGAAAAGCAAAAGCAACATGTGTGATCACCAAACAGGGCAGAGGACAAACAAACACACTGTCGAGGCTCGACGGTGCGTTTGTTGTCATGAGCGCGTGTAAAAAAAAGGAGAGCCAGTGGAGAGAGCGCGTCCATATTGCAAAACCCTCAATGTAAATATCTGGAGACTGGCTGAGCCTGTAACATACAAACAGTGAGGGTAACAGTACATCTATGGCTCTGATCATTACGCACAGCAGCCACAACTGTGCCAACGCGTGTTTAGCTATTTTCTACAAATAAACAAAAGTTGCCCAAATCTAACCAACGTAGTTATTTATGTCACTACACAATAACACGCGTAGCTGCTTTAAAACGGCGAATTGTGCTCTTTAAAAAGCGACTGAAGGCAAAAACATAAATGCAATGTTCGTATTGAATATTGTGCAGCCAAATGTTAACGCCCAGCATTGCATACACACCCCTTTCCAACGCAGAAACAAACAGCATGCTGTTCGATCCAAATATAACCATTTATTCTTAATTACATTCAGTCCGCAGTGAATAAAAACCAAGCATTCGTGTCACTTACCTGCAATTTTCCCGTTTAATCCCCCGTGTTTACATGAATATTTTTAATGACGCAGCAAGACCACACAGAGCAACGTGATTGTCGCCATTTTTTGTTGTTATTGAATTCTCCAAAGCCATGTGACAAATTGATAATGGTTTTTAAAAACAGGCTTCCGGGTGCGGAGAGTAGAAGTAGTTTCGCGAGGCTAAACAAGGTTAATCTTCCGAGTTGTTTGTCTGATGGATTAGTCTGGTCACTCTCCACTGACTGAAGACTGAAGGCTGTGCGCAATGTTTGACAGCTCCGGGACGCTGCCGCCGCCGTATGGCTCGCAACAAGTACTCGCCCGATTCCTCCCGTCCGCAAACGTTGCGCGGAATGACAGCGACTCATGCGCTTTTTCTGCGCCTGATGCCAGCAGTGAAAAAAAACAAAACAGAAGACACGAGCTCATGAAACGTAAGAAATGTTAACCGGATATAACAAATGCTGTCAACAAGTGGAGGAATCCAAGATTGATAAATTAGTGAAAGAGCACGCTTGATACGCAGTAACCCTCATAATATTTTATTTGCTGCAAAATCTCCAACTTTTCTTAAATAATTAGAAAAGTTAGTTACTCTAGAGGGATACTTACAAATTACAAAACGCGAATTAATATTTTTAAGGGGTCCGGTGACATTAAACTGCCAGACACGCCTTTTTTTGGCTCATAATAAATCAGTGGCATGACACTATCACCTGGAAACCTTCGCAACAAGCTGTGAGAGGGCGTCTTAGTGTAAGTGTAGGTCAACTGCTCCACCCTGTGGTTTTAACTGTGTACGACATTTCCTCCAAGCGGAAGAGCCACAGCTCTGTTTTTTTTCATTTATTCAAAAGAGAATAGTTTACAAAGAATTAAATCAAAGAGGAGCACACACACAACAGATATACGCGGAAATAAAGCTACATAAGGACACCAAACAAGGAGAATACAAATAAAATGAGTAGAAAACACAAGATGAAAATTAAATAAAGTAAGTAGACAGACAGATGGGTACATATATGGATCAACATAGACATCAGACAGAGGTTTCTGGCTGTAACGTTTTAAAATGCCTCATACATTGATTACATTTTCTGTTATTGGTGAACTTAAGTGATTGAGGTAGTGAGTTTAGCTGTGAATGAAAAAAGAACATCTGGGAAGTGATCTAGAGCTGTGTAGAAGGCAGAAAGAGTGACACATAATTTGGCTGAAGTGACACAAGAACAAGCCTCGACGCGTACTGAAGGAAGGATTATCTGATTTCCAACGACAGTCTTTGCTGCTGTTGATCAAAATAATATAGATTTATATCGTTTGTGTTGCTTCTGTCCCTCTGTAGGCTTACAGAAAGGTTTTTCCTCACTATTTTAAACTATTAATATGTTACGGTAGATTGAATTGGCTGTGCAATTCCATGTAATTGTATTATTTTAGTGTTTTTGTTTGATTTTCCAATTTTCAAAACTTCTGCTCCTCCTCCTCCTCCTCCCCCTCCTCCTTTCATTAGACGTTTCCACAGTTTTCCGTCTCTTGAGGGAAACTATAGCCAGTCACCGACAGTAACAGACTACAGTCATTGTTGTTGTTCATCACTTGTGTATAAAAACTACAGTGACCAGTTTGCCCCGCAAGATGCGTGCGAATCCGTCATCCGCATTTTTTCTGGATGATGTGCGCAGAAAAATAGGGCGTTGTGGCGTCTCCGTCATTCATTCGCAGAGAAAATCTGTGTCCTTAAAGACGTAGGCGAGCGTAAAGTATCAACACGAGAGCCGAGAGGAAAGAAAAAAGAAAAAAGAAAACGGGAAAGGCGTACTGAGCTGACCCGAGTGATAGAGCAGGAAAGCCCCACTGTGAGTGGGTTCTGCGTAAAGACCTGCAGACTCCAGAGACAAACTCAGATTTGAGACAAGTTTAAAAGCTATCCAGGCTGTTTGATCGCATATGACTGGGTAGGAGTTGAATTAAGAGAGAGACTCTTTGCGCACAAACAGGAACAACTGTTGTGCATCCCAGAGGTTTTACAGTCGGAGCCTGCGTTTCAGGAAGACATGGCCAAGTTATTCCGAGCTGCTATCATGGGTCCACCAGGATCAGGGAAAGGAACGATATCTAAGAGGATTGCAGAACGATTTGGCCTGCAATATCTGTCCAGTGGCCACTTTCTCCGGGATTGCATAGCAGCGAATACAGGTAGGAAACATCTGCCCAAATGTCAATACTGTGGTGCCAAAAACAGAATGAGTCAGAGTGCAGAGAAGAATGTCTGAATTTGACGATTGCTCAATTTTCTTTCCCCTCATATTTTTAATGTAGTCACAAAAATGCTGCCAAAAAAGATGGGAAGTTTGCAGAAGGAAGTATAATATGATATGTGCCTTTTCTAAGAAGCTCATTTGACAGAAATGTTGATTTTTCTTTATTTTATATCAGTTTTGCACAAGTTGTAGAAGTGTTACTCCAGTTAAAAAACCCTTATCAAGGTTTTTATCATAATTACTCTCTCAAACATTTAAACCATCGATTGTGTGTCTTTTTTTAAACTTCCTCATTGCTGCTGCCCAACTGGAATCAATTTAATTCCCAGCATGTGCCAACTTCATGTGTACTGATAATAAAATTGCAGTTGACAGCGGAGAGCATAAGTAAAAACATGTGTGCTTGAAAGATTTCTGTACAGTTGGAACTTGCTGGATAAGACCTCCTTTTCTTTCTGCTTTTAAAACAAGTTAAGAGGATTTTTTTAAAACCTGTGAGTCCACTCAGTGTGTTTGTTCAGTGACAAATCATTCATGACTCTCCACACTAGGACCCAGAGTTCCCAGTGTTCTTTGAAATGATTAAAGGCAGCAGTTTGCAGTAACAGTTGTACTCATTCACTATCTCTTATATCTCTATTTTAATCAAGCCCTGGGTACACTGAAGAGTTTTTGAATTTTTGAACATACATGCACTGACTCTCTACCTGTCTGTTGTGTATCAGAGGCAGGTGTGATGGTCAGGACCTACGTAGAAAGAAGCATGTTGGTGCCGGACCATGTGATGACCAGACTGATGCTGCCCAGACTAGAGCAGCTGAGCGGCCACAGCTGGCTGCTGGACGGTATGAAAACACTGTACATGGTCTGTGCTTTACTGGTACACCAGCTTTGCATTCACAGCCTCCCTCCATTGTCTTGATCTCGGAGGGAATATGTTCTTCATAATGCAGCGTCATGGCCAGTGGTGGGAACTGCCAGCCACCCCTCGAATCTGATTGGTCACCCCCGGTGACACCCCCCCACCCCCACGCCCACCCACCCACCCCTCCCCCCAAAATCTCCAGACTCATGTTAAAGGAAGGGACATCAGGAAAGACTTCTATATGTCTAACATGGCCTGAAAGGTTTCATTTGTGATGCCTCCTTTACTGAGTCTGAGGAGTAATTAAGTGTAGTAATTAAGCGCTCTACATTATCCTACATCTGTGGGTAATTACTGCTCTGAATCCAGTACTGCAGGTCTGTACAAGCTCTAGCGTGTGACTCAACTTAGATTAGACATAGAGGATCAGCATCATATTCAACATCGAAGATAAAAAAAATCAAAGATATGTCAAAGATATCCAGATAATCATGATCAATAAATGGTAAATTTATAGCGAAATGAACTTTTCTAATAGCTATTTTGACAATGAAATGCTTTATAAACTATTTATTAAAGGGGACCTGTTGTGCGTTTTCATTTTTTCCTTTCCTCCAGCGTGTTTTATCGGTTCTTGTGCATGTAAAATATCTTGAAAGTTAAAAGGATCAAAGTCCGCAACAACAGAAGCTCCTCATCAGTAGTCCCGCCTTTAATTTCGTGACTTTGTGACATCACACTGTTTTGTAGAGAGAGATTTAACTTTCTGTGATGTTAACAACAACAAACTCAGTAAAATTGTTAAAATGTTAATCAATCAACCAATCAATCTTTACCCCCTTCCAAACAATTCAAAGTGCTGTGACTCAAATAAAATATGGGATATTAACAAAACAAAAATGGATTTAGAGACTAATACACACAAAGACAGTAATGAAATATGATAATGGAAAGAATAAAAGATGATGAAAAAAAGATAAAACAAGCAATAAAAATAAAATGATAAAATACTACACTCAAAAATAAATTGTTATGATTAAAAGACCAATAAATGAATTCAAATAAGTACACTCAAACACTTAAACCATAAAACTGTAAGACATAAAAGCCAGACTGAATAGATAGTTTGGTTTTTAGCAAGATTTCAGGTCAACCCAGTATGTCACTGCTTTGTGGGAGCAGAGAAAGGAGCGACCATCCTCAGTGCTGTATCACAAACTCTCTATGGTGAATATGAGTTGTTACCATCAGGATGGAAGTACAGGGTTCCAACTTTGTGGACTTCACGTGCCCAAAGATCCTTCATACCTTCCAGTACAGCTCTGTTAAACAAATCCTTGTGACATCAGGTGTCACTTGCATTTTCGGAATATATATTCTGCATTGTTGGTGAGGATGTGAGCCACTTAAATGTTGAATGTTGTGGTCATTTTTGCTTGACAGTTGCCACAGACACAAAAGAAGGATTTCAGAAAGTATAATAAACAAGAGTTATTTTTGTGTATGTAATGATAACAATTCACATTTTTGCCCTGCATTCATAAAAAGTAAAAGTACTGGATGGAAATGGCATCAGATGTGATAAGAGATAAGATAAAGAGAAAATCTTTTATTTGCTCCACAACGTGGAAATTTGCATTGTTACAGCAGCAAAATAGAGATGAATGTCAATAAAAACAAAAGAATAGATAATAATTAACAAGTAAAAAGCAAGATATGAACAAGAGGAATATAAAACTGCAAAAACAGTACACAAGAGACAAAGTCAATAGTGAGAGTTGCAGTTATGAAATACAAAACTGCGTGTTTTGTTATCTGGTAACATATATAGTTTGAGTCATTAGTAACGTATGAAATGTCCCTTTTCAAGTTAAATATTATCCACTATGCCCAAGAGAGATGACAAACATTGATGAGACAAACTGGTACTGGAACATTACATGCTTAAACCTTGAAACAAAAACACTAAACAAATAATTCTGGTTTAGCAAGAGAAAAGGGCAGCCGAGGTTACACACACACACACACACACACACACACACACACACACACGTGCTTGCATTCACCTCAGTTTGTCATGTTTATCTCATGTCTCTCATAGGCTGAGTTATTTGTGTGCACAGTATATTGATTAATATGGTTTTCTTCACATTTTCGAGCCCAGACTCAAATATCCCCCCAAAATATACCGTAATATATAGATGTAACTCTTTTCCTGCTCAATCCTTCTTGTAACCTCTGATTGGCACCCTCACATCACTCATTTGTGGGCAGCATGACACTGTGGTGGTTGGAGAGATTTAGCAGCTCTTAACAAAGGAGCGTACAGAGTGGTTGCCAGTTTCCGCTCTAACACATAAGGAAGCAATAAACTGAAGACAAGCCTGAATGTTTGTATACCAAAGCACACTGACAAAAGCAAGAGAGAGAATTTTGTAGTTTGCCAGAGACAATGGCCTTAAACCTCAAGGAACTACGCTACAAGCTTGCCATGTGAACACCCGTCATGCTGTAGTGTCCTTGAGCAGGGCACTGAATACCTATCAACCCCACTATACTGGTGTTTTTCTTTACTGTTGGTCACTTGACCTTTGATTTTCCAGTAGAATGGGAAGGTCGGTGGAGCCTCCAGGTCTGAAAAGCCAATGCGAATGTGCAATAGACCTGCATTCTTTCTAATCACCAGTGGGGGGCGACGTCACTGGTTTCAAAAGAAGTCTGATTGTGTGTAAGCCTATGAGAAAATTACTCTTCTTCTCACTTGATATTTAACCTCAGTAAACAGTTTCTTGATGAGTTCATTTTCTCGATAGTTAGTTTAAAGTCTGCTTCAACACAGCATGATGTTCATTTTGTAAGTTATGGTCACATTTAGAGTACAATAGACAATAAAGCAGGGTATGCTTCAGGGCACGGCCACCTTGTGATTGGCAAGTCGCTACAAGGCATGTCCTCGGGTTCTCAGTCAGATCCAATCAGGATATCAGCACAACCCTCTCGTCCAAATATGGTCACTTCTGGCTCCAAGGAACCAAAACAGCGACATCTGTAATGCTAATAGGATGGATTGCGGTGAATCAAGTGTCAGCATCAGGTTGAGATTTTAGTTTCTGTGAAATATCTAAACAGTGAACATGCTGATTACTGCCATTAAAGTTATGATAGATGTCGATTGTCCTCAGAGGATCATTTCTGCTGTCGTTGGTGATCTCCTAAATTTTCATCAAACGCCATTATCAGGTCAAAGTTTTCACTTATCCAGTAAAGATCTCAATATCTAAATGGATTGGTAAGAACGATTCCCAGCTCATGACTCCTCATGACTTTGGTAATTCTGTGACTCTATCTCTTGTGCCACCAAAAGCCTCACATTTGTGGTTTGGTGAAATAATAAACTATTGGATGAGTCATTTACATGAACTTTGGTCCAAACATTCAGGCCCAGAATTGTTATAACTTTCGTGATCATGAGACTTTTTCTCAAAAAACCATCATCAGGTCAAAATTTCAACATGTCAGGACTTCGGTTTATGATGAGATACGTTTAAAACCAATGGCATTCCCATCAGCCTCAGCTGTGGGTTGTATTAAGTGCTAATTAGCAGATTTTGGCATGCTAACAAGCTAAACCAAGACGTGACCGTAGTACACATTACCTGCTTAACATCAGCACATTAGCACCATCACTGTGAGCAGGTTAGCGTGCTGATTTTTAGCATTTAACTCATAGCAGCACAGTGAATGAGTAGTGCCTCACAGAGCTGCTAGCGTGACTGAAGATTGTCTTGTCTTGTTATAACTGCTGGTTCATTCAGTTCATGTAACTGAGAGCATTGGGTTTTTCATTCAAGTTCATTCACATGTTCATAATCTTGTTATTATGTCACGGCTACAGAGACTGACAAACTGAAACAGTCTGAATCCAAGTTTACTTGCTGTCAGTTACTGATAGTAGCAAACATATGAACAGAAAATAAGCTGTGTGAGAAACTGTATAAAAACGGCATATTACTCGAGATGCATGATATGGATTTTTTTCAGCCGATAGCGAGAACTTCCTGCTTTTCATGACTGATATCGATTAGATGTCTAAAAATGACTAGACCTTTGTTGTATATTTTATCAAGCTGTATACTTATATTATCCCAAATGTTTCCAACAATGTTCAAACTGAGAGAAATTTGTAATTTTATTGAAGCTTAAACTGTCTTCCAACTTCCAGAAGAGAGTCAGAGAGTGAAGAAGGTGAACGTGACTACACATTACTTGAAAAAAACTTCCCATGATCTCATGCTACTCACATCTTTTGTTTTGATTGAGGGACCCCTAGCAGCAGAAATGACATACTGTGTGTTTAAATGTAGTTTGTGGAAAAAATGAAGTTCGTAAATCTTTGTATAACACCTGTTCCTGGTTCACGATGGATCACACATTCCTATTTCTCCCTCCGCTGGTTGTCTAGGTTTTCCCCGGACTCTGTCGCAGGCCCAAGCCCTGAACAATTTGTGTCAGCTCGACCTGGTCATCAGTCTCAACATCCCCTATGAGACTCTGAGGGAGAGACTGAGCGACCGCTGGATCCATCCAGCCAGCGGTAGAGTCTACAACATGGGCTTCAACCCACCTCGAGTCAAGGTCTCAGTATAGCTTCTGCTTCTCTTTATATATTTTCTGTGGCACTTTATTGATTTTCTGGAGGAAATTATATCCTTTCACATCCCTTCCCCGCAGGATTTGAGTCTTCTGTAGCTGGGAGGGATTTAATGTCTGGCTTCAGGAGGGTGGAAGTTTGTCAGAATGTGAGATTGCAACCAGATGAATGACAATCTTTTGACCCACTACCCCGCCCTCCTGCACAGCAACAACACTCCTGCTGTTTTTTATTTTGCTTTAAAGGTCCTTGTTGTAACACTAACTTCATTGACTATTTAATAGTGTTATCTTTCTTAACCAAAATGTGTAGTAAACACGTATTATCCTTTTTAAAAGCACTCTTCAAACACAACGTTACAAAGCACCTCACAGGCAGAAGGACTAAGTAAACAACAAACATATGTACAAGTATATTAAATAAATAAAATAATGTCACAGCCTGGCTCAAACACCATGACAAAGACAAGCTGGCAAGGGAGTTGGCTACCTCGATCTGCCACCGACAACACAAAAACAAGCAGAGCAGCCAGGAGAGACACCTGGAGTTGCCACCTTGCCTACAGGTGGAAGTGTCTTCACAATAAACATAAACATTTACAAGTTCAACATGCAGTGGGAGACAACTTGTGTCCTGTATTTTTCGTCCTTACAGATTCTTGATTTTTCACAAAGATGAATTGTAATTGTCATGCAAAAACCAAATCAGACTCAAATAATTATACAATGCAGTGTTTTTAAAGGTTGTGTCTGGAGGAAATATTTAGATGAATAAAAATAAACAAAGAAATTAAATGTATTATTGCTCACCTAATACTGACTGACAGTCAACACTCTCGCTCCAGTATACCACTTATTTGTTACTTGACTATGTGTACCATCTGCATCAGCTTACATGGCCTCACTAGAAGTCAGTCACACAATACAGTTGTTTTGCAGCAATTTTCTTTATAACAGAATCCCAAAAAGAAGAAATGGAGGACATCTTATGTGACAAAGGAGACATAAAACCAAGATACGACCATCACCATCAATGGAACAATTAACCATTAACAATGGAATGAATGTTCAGGCATCAACTGGACCATTTTTATTTGACTGTGTTGTGCTGTAATCCTCTGTGCTCGGGTTATTTCAGTGCATTGTCTCTAGCTGGACTGTGTTGTGATGCTGCACATGTGACCTTGTGTTACCTTCCTCAGGGTAAGGATGACATCACTGGGGAGCCGCTGATTCAACACGATGATGACAAACCAGAAGCCCTGATGGCCCGACTGAGACACTACAAAGATGTGGCCAAGCCTGTCATAGACTTATACAAGTCAGTAAATGCCTCCCTCTCGTGTCTGCACATTTGAGCAATGATTTTCCGACAGGCAGATAATGTGACAGTTCTTGTTGTGAACATATAAAAACCTGATCAGTGTCATAGTATCATTATTATAAGGGAATTGAGATTGGACAAATCCACCTAGATATCAAACAATAACAAAACATGGACGTCATAAATGAGATCATGTGAATTTGGTAGTTTCTTGCAGTAGAAATGTTCTTTTCCAAGTCTTAGATGTTTTTTGTGATCGATAGTTTAACATTTTATAACTGAAAAAAACCCAAAATATTCAGCACAACACTCCCTTTTCTTGGATGTTATTACACTTCTGTAGATGCTGAGCTAGCTGACATCTGTGTATTATGACTACACTTTAGACTGTATGAAGATAGCTGTACTTAAAGGGGAACTCCACCAATCTAATACGTCAAAGTGATGTCACAGATCTTGAAGAATGCATATGTGAAAAAAAAGTCAGTTTACTTGACCTCTGTAGCCCGCTCCTCATCGCTGCTCAAGGCTAGCGAGGTTATATTAGCCGCTA
The DNA here is from genome assembly GCF_040436345.1 of Pagrus major. NCBI lineage: Eukaryota > Metazoa > Chordata > Actinopteri > Spariformes > Sparidae > Pagrus > Pagrus major. The sequence goes on along the minus strand of NC_133225.1, from coordinate 24,839,002 downwards.
CTAGCAATAACAAACCCAACTCTCCGACTGCACTGTGGGTAATGTAGTTGTGAGTTTTTGACATGGAAGAAGAATGTTTGCAACAAAAAGATGATATCTTTGTTTCTGATGCATCAGTTTTGATCGTGAAGTGTAATGCTACATTAGTGGAATATTTCCTTAACATTAATAGACTAATTAGCCTCATTCTTCCATTCAATCAACTGATCAATCAATGTGAGACACTACAGGTGAAAACATTGTTTTATGCACAGGTCAATTTTGAGATTTTGGGCTTTTTTGCTCCCATAACTTCTGTCGGACTAGTGGAAAATAAACTTCCAAAATATATACACACAGTGTTTATTTCAGTTCTGATATCTGCTCTGGGAATGTACGCAAATGAGTGTTTATTAAATTATATCATGCCTCACTGCATATGTAAACTTAAACTATCAGAAAATTTGGTGTGGTGGTATATGGTGATATCAGTTATTTTAAACTTTTACCCTATTCACCTTTTTTGTCTAAAAATGTAGGCAATATTAAAAAAAATGCACATGTTGAAAGGCTTTTTTTTCTCATACTCACACTATCTATATTCTGAGCATGATATATTGTAGTGTGTTTTATACAACATTATTTTCTTTAAAAATTTTTATGGCTGTTGTTGTATTTGCTGATTCATGAAGTGATAATGAAAGACATACAAAATTCCCTCCATAAAACCCTGTGTCTTTAATATTTCAACAAAAAGAACCTGCCTTCATCCAATATTCAGATTTCTGTTCTAGAAATGTTTAAATTAGTGCACATTTCATTAGATAATGTCTCATTTGCACATTTAGACATGACATTTCAGAAACCTTGTAATACCAAAAATAATCATCATATTAATGGACCTCTTCAACCTCTTTACCTGTGGTGTCCCATTTTAATTCTAACTAGCTTCCCTTCTTGTGCCCCTGTTTCTTCGCTCAGGTCACAGGGAATCATGCACTCATTTTCCGGCACGGAGACGGACCGGATTTGGCCTTATATCAACTCCCTCCTCAGCACAAAGATGCACACACAGCCATCAGACGCCTTCCAGACTCAGACACCCTGACACTCCTCCAAATGAAAAAAGCACAGGGAAACATCAGGAAGCTGCCAGAAGAAGTGGTTTGATGTTTCCTCCTGCTGGCCTCAGCTTTCAGTTTCCTCATTAACAGTGAGGTTTAGAGTGACGGACACAGACACTGATCCAAACGGTAGTCGTCCAATATGTTTGTGATTCAATCACTTGTTGTTTTGTTTGTTTTCAAGCTTTGTTGAGTGTGTTGATTTCTGCTTTATCATAGTGAAATGTTCACGTCCTTCAGGAATATTCAAACTGATCATTTTTGCATATCATAATTTTACACAGGCACTCCAAAACATATTAAACCAAAAACAAAATAACAAAGGTCTCACTCCAATATTAGATATTTGATACCAATCTTTCATAACATATTCGATTAATTGCACTTTCAATTCTACTTCTAAATTCAAGCAAATAATTTCACATTGTTGTCAATATAAATACACAAAGTTTGGAGTGAAACAATTAACAGAGGATTTATAGTTTATCATTGAGCATGATAACAAAATATATTTTATTACATTCAATCTCACCACAGCCTTAACTGACAGATTCATGATGCATTGTAGACATTATTTAGGCCCATTTCTTCTAAAAAGCTGAAAGTTATGCAAACGTGTGTGCCATGTAATATGCTGTATATAATGCCTACAAGTCAGCTGTTACATGTGCCTGTTCTGCAGAGCCTGTTTTTTTATAAGCTCAGTGTTTGTAGAATTTATCCATCAAAAAAACAAAAATGTGCACTGTTTACTCTTCTACTCTTTATCTTTGTGCTGAAATGCCGCAGAATGTTTTCTGCATTCTGCTGATGTTAACATGCAGGAGAACCTATAGGCTGGTGTTGGTTGGTGAAGATGATTCTACAGCACGCTCTGTGGCCGGGATGAAGACCAATGCACAGAATGCAGACCACATTCAATATTGTTACATTCCTTTGAAGGAGCAATTTGTAAAATATGGCTAGAATTCAAAGGTAGCTCTAAAAATATAGATGGCACTATATCACCAGAGTAACAGGCAACCGCTGCCAGCTATCCTTGGCTGTAGCTAGCTATCATTAGCAGGGAAGCAGGAAGTCAGACACAGTTGGGGGTGCTGAGGCTTCAGTCTATATAATGACATCATTGTAAATGTTTTTTTGTATTAATTTGAATTGCCTGGATAGAATGTATCTAATCATTATTAACAGTAATTCACATCAATTTGAGAATGTTTTGCGTGACAGCAGATGGCAAACTTGAAAACAAACATACTATAGGTCGAAGCAGCCACATCAACTGCAGTCAACAACAGCAAGGACATGAAGAGGGAGACAAGTTCCCCAGACTCCCTTATGAAATCAGTCAATTTTGTAAGTTGTTGAGTTTGGATAAACTTTCTAAACTCTGTGAAGTGCTGTTTCTGACAAATTCTCAATTATTTGGGCCTTCTTGTAAATTCAGCATATGTTACAGCCTACTGTAGTTTTTAGGGAGTGCTGCAGCCCCTGCCGCACCAGTAGTTCCTGCATCCATGATTGTTAGCCAATCCACTTAAGACTCATTTAGTTGTGGAGCCATTGGCCCTAGAGTTTGCCTGAAGACGTCCGATCACAGGGGGAGTCACCACAAGCAGCGATGCACAGTTCAGCCGAGTTTAGCAGCCTGAGAGTGCTGGACTCCGAACTGGGTCCAAACACAGCCTCCAAGACCGACTGAAGTCAGTTTGAAGAAAGGGAATACAGTACAGAGGTGATTTACAGCAACTCTGACCAGGATGACAGGTCATGGCAGGAAGCATAGAAAAGTGTGTGGCAAGAGAGGAGCGAGAAAAAGCCGGGCATCAGCGAGCAAAAACTGCATGTAGAACTGGAATATTTTCACATCTTACTCTGTGAATTGAGGATTTATTTTGACCGAACCAGAGGTGATTGTGGAAAAACAGACGGACTGTGTTGAGAATGTTAAATGAAATGTGTTTCACGTTGAGTTAATCAGGCAGTTAAGCTCGTAATAGATCAGTAAAAGAAAGAAACTTGAGTTCAGAAGGTGTGCGGTTGTATGTTTCTGTTTATTGAGGAAGATAGAAGTGAGAGTATTTCATTCTTGGCATTTTGTGACTTTATTTTGTTCATTTATCGCACTAAGAGCTAAGAGAGCTTGAACAACATAGCGACTGCAACTTGCACATATCACACAGTTGAAACGCGCCTCTTGTGGAACAAAGTGGTACTACAGGAGAGGACAGGGCTAGCTGGCTAGCATGCTAACTTCAGTTAGAACATAGACATCTTTGACATTATGTCAACACTGTTGTTTCTTTACACTTGATGATGTTTGTTAATTTTTGGGGGGATTTTTTTTAAACCAAAATTCTGGCCATATTGCACAAATTGCTCCTTTAAATATAAACCATTGCCTTGAGATTTCAAATCATCAAAATGTCAGAGATGATTGTTTATAAAATGTTATGTTTTGCAGGCTTCGTCCAACTTTAACAATCTTGCTGGATATAACTTTAGTAGATTTTGTAATGTAAACGAAATGTGTCTGTTGCAGAGTGAACAATGTGTAAATGTAAAGTTTTTGTCACACTTTCACACTCACCAGAGTAGCCTCTTCCATATATTTTCACTGAAAGGCCCAACATGTGAGTTTACCTTTTGCAGTAAGCACACTAGTGACTAAACAGTGCAATAAAAACAAACAATAGGTAATTGTATTGTCTAGCTCTGTCCATGCTGCCTCTTCACATTTCAAACTTCATAGTCAAATGTTATCGCATGAAAATGATTATGAAGCCTCGAAATAGCAATGCACACTAAGTCAGGGATTGGGCGCAAGTAACCAATCGGCTGCAAAATGTACTTTTTATATAATTGCTTTAATGAGGTCAAAACTGCCTTGTAGAGTTTTCAGATGGAGTTTTTGTTTTCCTTATTGAAGGATAGTGGGTGTTGTGTGTTGTATAGAATGAGCTTTGAGACAATGGTAGACCAAAGATACGCAATAATATTTTCTGCTTTAGTGACAAGAGGATAAAATGTCGTTTTATGCAAAAGGTCTGCAGTGTCCTCAGCTGGAGGTTTGATGAAGATGAGATGTGTCTGCAGGAGCTGCCTCTGAGTTAGTCTTTAGTTTCATGTTGGGGAGCACAGTTTGGCTGTATACTTAGTGAGTGTTGCTGAATGAATGGGCGTGGTGTGAGTCAAGGTTAAGTTGTGCTGTTATGAAACACCACATTGGATTCTTTCTTCCCTATTTTTAAACCGTGCTGTCCAAACATGTTGCAAACCAAGAACAATAAAACTAGTTTCTATGACTGTGTTTACTGACTTTGTGTGGGATTAAAGAGTCTGCTGTACATGCACACACCTGTATTATTCAGTGACTGTGTGTCTGAAGATCAAAATTATATTTTGTGGGTGGTGGTGGAAAGTACTATTACTCAAGTACTGTACTTAAGTACAATTTTGAACACTTTATGCTACTTCTGCTCCATTTTGGAAGCCAAAATGTTACCGCACTACATCTGGTAACTTTAGTTACTAGTTATTTTGCAGATTTAGTTTGTTAAATTTAGCCCCACCTTTACCAGCTGCAATATTCAAGATGTACACATGACTGCAGAGATGGAATGTGACTAATTACATTTATTCATATGCTGTACTTAAGTACAATTTTGAGGTACTTGTGCATTACTCGAGCGTTCTCATTTTCTGCTACTTTATGCTTCTTCTCAAATATTGCACTTTTTACTCCACTACATTTATTTTATATCTAAAGTTAATAGTTACTTTGCAAGTTACATGCTACATCAGAGTAGCTCATGTCAGTACCCAAAAGTCATAATTGAGTAAAATTACAAATTGTGTTAAAATGTTAGTTAGGCAAACGTGAAATTCACCCGAACAATTAGTGAAAGAGTAAAAATCTGATGTTAAATGTACTTTAGCATCAAAGTAATTTTCCTGGCAATAAATGTACTTAAGTATAAAAAGTACAAGTAAATTTAAATGTACTAAATACTATGGTGCGGCTGATTATCTGCCTGGTTGATTATCAGATCAGATATTCAGCAGAATCAGCTGCTTCGGCTCAGCATGTAATCACCTACGTGCCTGGTAACTAAAGTTACCAAATAACTGTAGTGGAGTAAATATTTACGTCTAAAATGTAACTGCGTCGAAGTACAAAGTAGCAGATAATAGAAATACCAAGTAAAGTACAAGTACCTCAAAACTTCACTGAAGTACGGTACTTGAAAAAATGTACTTAGTAACATTCAATCAGTGAAAAAACATTGATTCCAATAATCAGAACATGCAGACGGATAATACTTTAACGTCGAGTACACACTGATGTAAATACATATATAATTCACCTTTACTGTACTTTTGCTACATGAATAAATTTAATATCAGATAGCCCACTTTAAGACTTTTACTCAAGTATTTAAGTACTGTAATTCTACCAAAGTAATACACAATGTCTTGCTCAAGTAACACTGCATGAATGCATCACTAATTATAATCCAGAAATATAACAAATATGATTCTGAAATGGGCCAATCTGTATAATCAGTACTTTTACTTTTTGTACTTTAAGTATATTACAGCTGATACTTTTGTTCATAGCCTCTGTAAGGTTTTGACCGCAGGACTTCTACTAGTGGCAGTGTATTTCTGCACTGTAGTGTTGCTGCTCTTGAATTGCTTGTGAGTGCTTCTCCCCTCATTGTTTGTGGGAGGCTACCAGCTAAATCAATATACTTAGCTTGGGTGTGGACAGATTCCTGCATTGATGCTTTTAATATTTATTATTTATCTATTTCTATTTCTATTCACCAATCTATCGAGAGTCCATATGTTTCTTTTCTTTCATGCTTTCCAGCGAACATAAAAATAATAGACAGGCTATGCTCCTCCCTCCTTTGCTCTTTCAGCTTTCCTATCATGTGAGAGAAACAGGAAGCAGCAGGATGTGTGCTGCTAACTGGCACTAAACACAAAAGCTATGGTGGATATTTCACACCAACACACACGGCATGCACGTAAATAGGACCTCATCTATATCTCCTCCCCTCTTCTTGTCTAATCCTCTCAGATCTGTAAATACACCCCATGTGCCGGAGAGCTGGTTGGATCTCCTGCTCCTCTGTCAGGGATTACTGACTCATCTACTGTGTTTACCTCTGACAGGAGGTGCAGAGCTGCAGTTTGAGCATGCCTGAGACATAATGCAGATTTACAGTATTCTCAATTACATATCAAAGAACTCTGTGCATCTAAAACCTTGAATGCAGCACAGTTGGTGTGTTGTAATCGCAGCATGATCTCTGTTCTTATGGGGACCTCTACTGTTGGAAAGTGGTGCTCAAAAAATATATTCATTCTCCATAATAACTACAGGCCTTAAAGTGGATGTACTATAGTAGTTACTTTAAAGTTTGTTAAAAGCATCATGTTGGTAAACTTTTTATTCATTTACAGATGGTACGAGTCTTTGTTTTTATATTTGTAATGTACTAGTGGAAATGTAATTATATTGAAAGGTATTTTTAGTACATTTAGCATTGGGAAGTAGACTAATTGAATTAAAATGAACTTAGAAAATTAAGTATACTTCATATATACTATATGTATAAATAATATTATTAGTAATGCACTTAAAGTGTGCTATTTAAAGTGGCTCTTGGAGTATACTGATTATAAATTACCAGTGAAGTGAAATCTTACTGGAAGTATCCTGGAGACAAATTTATATGACATTTAAGATATACTCAGAGAGTACTTCAAAGAAAGAGTAGAAAGAGATTTTTAAATGTAATATAAAGTAATGCATTTGAATTACACTAAATGTTCTTAAAGTTGTTCCATTTTAACACAATTAATAAAATAAACTGTGATCGCCTTCAGTTTGAACTGGAGCACTAAATATACTTTAAGTTGTACCACATTCCATATTACACATCTACCTTATCCCTGCTGTCCATATATTTATTCTGCATACTCTGTTTTTGTTTTTCTTTATTTATCATTGTATTATTATTAATATTGTTATATACATTTTATTTACTAATTACTATTTACCATTTCTGTAGCTGAGTTTCGAGGCAAAGATTTTCCAAAGTATCCTTGTACAACCGGAGTGACAATAAATAAAACTTGAAAAAATACACATATAATCTACTGTTGGAGCTATTTGTTTGTTGTTGTCATTATTTTTTGCTGATGATAACTTTTTCATTTCTTGTTTATGATTATTCTGGATGTTTAGTTTATTTAGAGTTTGATAGCATTTTCTTTTGCTGGTTATTTGTTCAGTTTCATCATTTTCTTGTTTAGTTTTGTGGGCCTATGTTTTTTTTTAATTCAACAATCTGTGCCAGATTTACTTGTCTCAGTCATTTTAAGAAAGTCATATTTTACTTATTTTGCCTGCATACAACACAATCCCATGGTGCAGCAGTGGCTGTTTGATTTGCATTTTAAAGTTTGATTTAGGTTTTTTGACAAATGGCCACTACAGGTACAATTAAAATATGATAAATGATAAAATACAACTTAAGTATATTTCTTTTTCACCTGCTGAAAATCACCAGCGTTGATTTCTCTGCAGCTTTTTCTTTTGGTGAGTAAAGAGATTTTCTGCAGCAAAATCCACTTTCAGCCTGTTTCTGAAGTCCATCCCAGGATTTACCCGCTGGTGTCACTGACAGCAGGATGCGCTGAGCGGCGCAGTTTCCACTCCACAGATCCACAAACATCCACTCTCTGTGGTAGTCACGTTCAGGCTCACCCACATCTTCTACACATCTACGGATCGCCATCGCGGGATCTTGTTTGTTGCTCATATATGCCAAAATGTGATTATATGATGGTGCCGTAGCTGGAGCTGTAAATTCACAGACAGGTTAACCACCGGGGGGATTCCTCGCAGGAAAGAGTCTCACAGGACGTTTAGCGCTTTGACCTTTGACTGTCAGCGAATGACAAATCAAAGGTCGGTGTGTGAGAGCGGAGCCGGGCTTCAGAGCGCATCTCCAGCGCGGCACAGGACGGCGCTCTCGGGAGGAGAATGCTAGAAACCGCTCCGAAAGGTAAAAACCACCCGCTGATTTTTCGCCCTTCTACTCAGTGTGTTGTGATTCATTTGACGTGTTTTACTGGCGTATTGAGAGCATCGCGATCTGTGTGTGGATGTTACATAATCTCAGGCTACCTCTGGAAATCCACTTCCCCCCCTCATAGTGCGTCTCTGCACGGTGGACGGAGAGGTGATCGTCTTGTTCCAGCGGGGGAATACGAAAAATCAGGAGACAAATTCTTAATAATTCTTGATGATAACAAACTTGTGTGTGTGCTCGGGGCCTGCGTGTGGCTGGATGCGCACGCGAGCATCATGAATGACATCATTTGGGTTATTTTTGTTCAGCAGGTGTCGATTTTTTTTTTTTCACGCGTAATGGCAGATGTTTTTTCCCTCCTGTGTCCTGAGAATGAATGCTGCTGTTTCTTTACTCTTATGACAAATGACACCTCCAGGATCAGACTGAAATAGCAGTAGAAAGGTGGCCCCTTCAGCTGGATTTTTCTGTCAGCTGATGATTTCGTTAACGGCATCTCAGGACACCAGTTAAAGGCGCACAGCACTCTTGTCCGAAAATAGACGCAGCAGGTTTTTTCCCCCCAAGATGGCAGGTTTTATTCTAAATATGGCATTAGGACGTGATGGATGTGTCTTTAATCTTCATCATCAGTTTGATCAGAATCACCATCTTCATCATGCAGGGCTCAGAGGAGAGCTCCTCTCTCGCATCGTCCAATAGGGATCGTCACATCACCGCCAGCGTCACGCATGTCACGCACGTCACGTGAGCTGTTAAACAGCTTGGTGTGGTTTCATGTGGTGATCATCATCCTCAGCCTCTGAGGGACTTTCTGCTGCATCAGGCTGCTCTGCATTAAAAAACTCACACAGGCATATGAATTAAAGGTGCAGTTAGACAGAAGTCAGGGCTGTTTGTTTCCGTAATGTGACGTAGTCTGATGTGGGCGGGGTTTAGTTAATCCTCCATGTTTTGGAGCTGCAGCACTGTTCACTGTCAGCCACACACCTGCCTTATCAGCAGGGACGGACTGTAACTAAGTACATTTACTCAAGTACTGTACTATATTGTACTTTTTACTGCACTACATTTACTTGATGACTTTAGGTTACTTCACAGATTTAGATGAAAACATAGCCTAAATATTAAAGTGAGCAGAACATTTTACCAGCCTTTACCAGTTGCAGTGTTAAACATCTACACACGAATGCAGTGATGGAATAACTGAGTACATTTACTCGAGTACTGCACTTTACTTAAGTAATTTTACTTAATTTGAGTATTTTCATTTTCTACGGAAGCCCTAAAGGGCCATGCATTCATACATTTTATTTCCTCCGTTTTCCCGTGATAACGAGTTAATTTCATTTGTTTTCTCGAGATCTCGAGTTATTATCTCGAAATAACAACTGCCGTTTTCCCAAGATAACGGGATAATTTTCTCGAGATTTTGAGAAAACAAAACGATAGTGTAGTATATTAAATCATTGCAGGAAACATCATTCTGTGTAGCAATGTCAGAGGAGCAGGAGCATATCGATGTCCACGTCACATATCTTTTCAATCAAGGCCTGACACAGGCTGAAATAGCATTATGCCTTGCTATTACAGATAATATACACATTAGTGTGCGTAATCTAAAAAGACGGTTAGCAAGGCTTCAGCTATATCGGCGGCGCAATCTAAGTGAGCCTGATGTCGTCGTTAACTACATAGCAATAATCTCAGGCCTATCATATCACAGTCATTATCTCGAGATCTCAAATTAATTATTTCGTTATCTCGAGATCTCGAGAAAATTATATCGTTATGATCGATATGCTCCTGCTCCTCTGACATTGCTACACTGAATTTTATTTATTTATTTTTTTTATCTGAATCTGCAAGTAACAAGTAACTAAAGTTATCAAATACAGGTAGTGGATTAAAAAGCAGTATCTGCTTCTGAATTATAGTGGAATAGAATTACAAAGTAGCAGAAAATGTAAGTACAGCTACTTCAAAATTGCACCTGAGCAGATCTACTTAGTTACTTTCCACTAGCCCACTGGTTTTATATGATGGACAGAGTTAGCAAGTCACCCCAAATCATATTTGACTGGATACATTTATAAAACCGCCCGAGTTCAAGATGAATCATCAATGTTTTACAAGGAGAAAAAAGAGAAAGATTTAAATATAAACATGCTTGTCAAAAACTGACACTCTTGCATGGTAGAACAGGTTGGCCCCAATCCCAAAGTGTCATTATTTGACGAGTTGGGAATGTACCGAAGCCCTAAAGGGCCATGCATTCATACATTTTATTTCCTCCGTTTTCCCGTGATAACGAGTTAATTTCATTTGTTTTCTCGAGATCTCGAGTTATTATCTCGAAATAACAACTGCCGTTTTCCCGAGATGACGGGATAATTTTCTCGAGATCTCGAGATAACAAAACTTTGTTTTCCCGAGATAACGATATAATTAATTCGAGATCTTGGGAAAACAAAACGATAGTGTAGTATATTAAATCATTGCAGGAAATGTCATTCAGTGTAGCAATGTCAGAGGAACAGGAGCATATCGTTCACCACGTCACATATCTTTTCAATCAAGGCCTGACACAGGCTGAAATAGCATTATGCCTTGCTATTACAGATAATATACACATTAGTGTGCGTAATCTAAAAAGACGGTTAGCAAGGCTTCAGCTATATCGGCGGCGCAATCTAAGTGAGCCTGATGTCGTCGTTAACTACATAGCTGACCAGCTACGAGGTCCCGGGCGTCTCCATAATCTCAGGCCTATCATATCACAGTCATTATCTCGAGATCTCAAATTAATTATTTCGTTATCTCGAGATCTCGAGAAAATTATATCGTTATCTCGGGAAAACAAAGTTTTGTTATCTCGAGATCTCGAGAAAATTATCCCGTCATCTCGGGAAAACGGCAGTTGTTATTTCGAGATAATAACTCGAGATCTCGAGAAAACAAATGAAATTAACTCGTTATCACGGGAAAACGGAGGAAATAAAATGTATGAATGCATGGCCCTTTAGGGCTTCTGTAGAATGAGACTCAGAACTTACTTCTAAATGAAAAGATTATTCTATTTGTAATGCCTTGGTTTATGGTGCATTTAAATGAGCTGGTGCACAAGGGGTAGAAGGCAGTAAACAGGTAGAGAATCTGGGTCATGCTCGGCACTTCACCAGGATAGATAGGATGGTTTTCAGTCACTGAAGTAGGCCACCTGCCAGCTCAGAGGAGGAAACAAACCAGGACAACATGGATGCCATCGTTTTTCTACGCAGACACATGGCAGCCAATGTGTTTCTGTGATGTTTCAGCTTTTACTACAGAGAACAAGAATCCTTGGATTACAGGATCTAAAGTCTAACAGATTCAAGTCCACCGTCTGTGTCGTGAAGCGAGCCCTTCAGCTGATCCAGCAGATTCCTGGATTCTGCTCTAACCGTTATGGGGATAATCATTAATCCTCAATCTATCCTGGAGAATGGTAGTAAAAACCAGTGACACAGCTTCTGTAAAGTCAGTCAGTGTCAGATAACAGCAGTGTCATAAAACTGTAAAAATGGCACTTTGGATTGCATTTAAAGACTTTCAGGAATTATTATAAGAGGGATGAAAAGGAAAGCCTCAAAAGTCATCTTAAAGTCTCTTCTTAGACTTAGAAAACCTGTTCATCAAGTGTCTCTGATATCATTACAGGCAAGTGGTACACTAGCTTTATTATGTGCCTCTACTTTTTGTTGTGAGCCAGTTGCACATATTATGCAACGGTTGACTACACCCATTAAGGTGAAACTGTGACACACTGTGACACAATGCCTGGAAATCCTTCTAATATCAGAGGTCTGATGTTGGCCTCAGTATATTATTCTATAAGCTTTTTTATGTATAGTCTGCAATGTTGTGCAAGTTGGAAGTAATGTCTTTCAGTTCTGTAACTAACAATAATTTTCATCATTGATTAAAGTGTAAACATGCCATGATCCCCGGTCAGCCTTTATTTTCCCAGGAGATTTCATGCTGTGCGGACAGAATTGCACAGTGAAAGTAAGATTCAGGGAACCAATCGAAACACAGATGGTGATGGTTATTCTTTAGCCATTACACTGTGCAATCAATATTTACTATATAACGATGACTGAAATGATTAATTGGCTAACAAAATAGTTCATTTGAGTCATTATCTTCTCTCCCCCATGCCAATGGAAAGTCATGTGAAATTTAATAGTCCACAATACATCTGTGGAACTTCACAGCAAAACAGCGCTGCAGCATTCTCCTAAACGACTGAGGTAGATTGGGACTTGTTTTAAAATGTAAAACAAGAAAAAACAACCAGAAAAAAAAAATGGCTCCATGCAGCTCTCCCAAGGAGGCCCGAAATCCCAAATTCATTTTAAAAAGACTTGTTATATCAGATGAAATCATCACAGTAGCTGCTAAGCTAAAAGTGTTAGCATGCACCCCGTATGAAGAGGGTGCACCCTGGTGGACTCAGGGGAGGTGCAGAGAGGCAAAAATGTTCGGGAAAAAAACGCTGCAAAAGTGCCCTTTGGATGCACCTATGATAGATCAAATATGATAAAGTGCCCTCTAGGGTGCCCCACTGCATACAGCTGGTGCCCTTTTATGTTTTTGTCGCCCCTGCCCCTCAAATATCCTGAGTCCATCACTGCGGGTGCATGAGCTCGAGCTGAATTTTCATTTTTTTGTTGAATTTATCCTTTAAAGAAGCTCTATTTAAATATTTGATTGGGCTCGTGTCTTCCTGTGTAAACCTTTGATTATGTCCTTCCTTGATCGTGCACCTGCTGTATCCTGAACAGTCACGCTCAGAGGGGCATCAAGGGGCAAATAATGGTCGGCACGGTCAGGAACAAGACAGGAAGCTCCGTTGTTACAATGGAGCGGCAGCGCTCTGCGTCCGGTTATGGCGGGGGTGTCGTTCCTCTCTTTTGGACATTCCGTTCCCGCTGGGCTTTGAGCTCCCGTCTGCTCTCCTAAAAGAGTTTCCCAGGCTCATGTCCTCTTTTCAGAACCATGCAGGGTTTCTGTTGCCAGGGGACAAGGCCAAGGAAGGAAGTATGCCATCAGTGGTCACTGTTTTGTCCTGCATGGATCCAGGGTCATTGCCCAAAAACTGGAGCTAAAATTACCAAATTGGAGCTAAAATTAAAATATCTGTTGGATTTTAATTATATTACAAAGAGCTTATTAACATTCATGCTGTTCAGGCTGAGAAACTCCCTGTGATGTAGAGTGAGTTTCCTTTTTCTGACAACGCATGGTGCTGTTGTCTTGCAATCCTGACTGCAAGACTCCTCTCATTTGAATCTTTGATGAGGCCAGGGGTCCCATTAATTTTCGGTGCAAGAAATTTGCTCTATTATGGGTCAGACTCATAATAAGCTCCTTATTTATACCCAAGAAAGCAGGTCATAGAAGTAGAGGTTTATTAAATTAACTCAAAGTTTCTTTTATCTCTCTACGCTCATCCCTGAGGACATTTGTAATGGATGATGCTGCAGATTTTAGTTTTTAGAACTCTTTAAGCCATAAACACCCGTGTCTCTTCACCAGGCAGTGTTGTGGTCACAGCAGACTCCATCACACATCTCAGATACGTCTGTCTTGCATTTAAGAGGAGAAGTAACTTTAGTCAATAGTAAAAATGAAATTATTTGTTGACAGAAGATCCACTGTTGACTCTTTTTAGTCATTTTTATAGTTAAAATGTTAATCATTTGCTGGTACCACTGAGTAATTTGTGCTTTAATCTGTCTCACATTAGTGTTCATTTAATATCATTTTTGATTGATGTTTGCACAAAATGAACAATTTAAAGACTTGGACTTTGTGAGGGGCATTCTTCACAATTATTTGACATTTTATAGACAGAACGATTAATCAAGAAAATGATCAATCAACTGATAACGAAAATATTTGTAAAGCCTATTTAATCCTGCAAAAGGATATTCACTGAAAATAACTAATGAGATGCAGGATGGAAGAATTGCCAGCCACCACCTCCTCATAGGATGATCATAAGTGACTAGCAGCCCACAGACATTTTAGAAAAGTGCCTTTAAAGTGGAAATCCAGACAAAATAGGAACTGTGACATTATTCACAAAACTGGGAGCCCACTCATTTTACCCAGGGGAATGTGAGCGTCTTTAATAGCATCACATGTGAGATTCTTGGCGTCACAACTAAAGAGAACTTTAATATTCCTATGATATTCAGATTTTAATTTGTCTGTGTTGGTACTATTTTGAGGCATGTTCATATTGGTATTACTGTGATATTCCTATAATTTACTAGGGAATATATGTAGATGAGGCATTATTACTGTTGTTGAATTAAAGTACCAAACGTTAAGTACTCATAATACAGAATGACCCATTTCAGAATCATATATATTATCTTACTGCTGGGTGTCTCGATCTGTAACTTAATAATGTCTAATATTTTATTAGTTGATTTATGTTTTGAATTAATGATATTAGTCCGGAAAGAGTAATAGATGTAGTGGAGTAAAAAGCAATGTTTGCCTCCTCAAAAAATGTAGTGGAGTAGAATAAAGTAGCATGAATATGCCAATCAACGGCTTATTGAGAAGGAACAGTGTCAACACTGAAATTCAATTTTCTCAGAATATTAATGAGGTAATGATACAAACTGAGAAATATTTATCTTTTCCATAACTGAATAAACAAGCTGTTCTCAGAGGAAAATAAGGTCCCAGAACATTGTTTGAAGCTAGAAAGGTGGCAGGGTCCACCACATATAAACAAAGTATGACATTGTGTTGTCCTTTAAGGTCAGTTATATACAAATTCATATTGTGTTTGTTTAGGCATAAAAACAAAATCAGTCAACGAAGTTCTTTCTCTTCTGACTAAAATTTCTTCCCCCAAACCACATACTGCACCTTTAAATATTGTTAAGATCTCACAAACTTACAGAAAAAACACATAATTAACTATATAAATGCATAAGAATACTTTCATAGGACACTATTTTAGTTTTTTTTTTTTACACAAAATAGTCCTTTGTTGTCCAGATTTCAGGAAAAATCGTCCTTTAGGTGTATTCACACTACAGTTTACAGTATGTAAACAGATACAGCAATAACAAATCAGTGCTTTAAAACTATACTTGAGTAAAAGTACTTCATATTGAGTTCACTGTTACATTTTTTAACTTATCCATCCATCCATGCATCCATACACACATACACAATAACAAGAGGCAGAAAACCAGGTGGGCTTATCTGAAGGCCTTCACTTAAATAATGTTAATACATCACAAAGTTGCAGAAAACGCATCATTAATCTGCAAACACATTATATGGATGCATGAAAATACTTCTATAGGACACTATTTTTGTAGCTTTGACACGAAGCTGTCCTTTAATGAGCAGCTTTAAGGAGACGTAGTCGTATAGGCGTGCTCACAGTACAGATTACAGTATGTGAATAATAGATGCAGCACTAACATCACCTCCAGGGCTGTGTGTTGGACTCAGTCGGGGACGACAGCGACAGCAGCAGCAGCAGCAGCGTCGTAGTAAAATGCGGTGCTGCTGAGAAAAGAGGAGGCGATAGAAACACAGAGAGAGGAAGAGGGAGAGAGAAAGAGAGAGGGACCTCCCGGTAGAATATCTCCTTCAGCAGAAAGCAGAGGAGACCGCTCGTCCTCTCCTCCTCGGACATGTGGTGCACCCAGCAGTGGTAGCAGGACTAGCAGCAGCAGCGGGAGCGGCGGCGGCGGTGGCTGTGGCGGTGGTGGCGCGGCGTAGCCTACTCCGTCTTTCGGGGCTTCTTTTGTCTTTAATTCCTTCTTTTTTGTGTGTGTGTAATGAGCTTACTGGGGGCCTACAAGAAAAAGACCAGTTACGATGGCTATGAATCTTTGCAGTTGGTCGATAGCGGCGGAGACAGCAGCTTCAGTGTCGGCAGAGGGAGCAGCGGCGGCGGCGGCGGAGGCACACTCGCAGGCTCCATAGCGGCCACGCTCGGACCGAAGGCAGGCCCGCTGAGAGAGGAGGACTGCAGCACCATGGACAGCTCAGGTAAGACTCCTCCGCCTCCGGCTGCTCGGGTGGTGGTTGTAGGCTGAGGTGGAGAGAGCTTGAGGAAGATGCGACGACTTTAGGTACGAGTAACGTGGCCTGTAACACAATGGCTAACAATAGTGGAAGTATGATGAGGCTGCGCACCTCCAGGAGTCCCGTGCAGGGCTCACAGTGGCTCCAGACCGCACCTAAACCACTAACACTGGGCTGCTTCATTCACAGCAGGCTGCTCTGTGTACAATAATGTGTGAGGTGCTGCCATCTTCATATCAGAGAAACTGGTCCCACTTTATTCTAGAGTACACTAATAGGACGTTTCAGCCTTACTTTGTATGAAATTAAGACAACTACAAATAATATGTTCTTTATTTCACCATAAACAGACACAGTTGTATCCTAAGTAGGCCTACACTAATAACACGCAATAAGCCGAATTTTGTATCAAATTTGACAAATATGTGAAATATCATACTCTTTATTGGATAATAAACAAACACAATTATACCTTAAGTCCACTAATGAGACATAAAAAGGGGAACATTGCATTAAGTTAGACAAAAACACATAACATGTTTTCTATTCATCAGTAAACAAACACAGTTATGAACTAAGTTTACTAATAAGAGGCATAAAGTTTAACTTTGTATCAAATAAGACAAAAACTAGAAATAATAGGCCTATGTTCTTTATTAGACAATAAACAAACACAATTATACTATTATATTTAATACTATTAAACCAATAAGACATAACAAGCCAAACATGACATTAAATTGGACAAACATGTTCTTTGTTTAACAGTAAACAAACACAGTCATAAACTAAGTACACTAATAAGACAAATAAAGTTGAATTTTGTATAAAATTAGACAAAAACTAGAAATAATATGTTCTTTATAAGACAGTAAACAAACCCAGTTATATATATTACATATATTTGGATATCATAAAGATACATCCATTAGTAACAAACTGTGAGACAAAACTAGACGTAATGTGTTCTTTATCAGAGAGTAAACAAACAGTTATACCCTAAGTTCACTGATAAGATATAATAAGATGAACTTGTGTCAGATTAGACAAAAACTGGGTATATTATGTTCTTTATTAGACAGTAAACAAACACAGTTATACCTTCATTTATACACCTTAACCATGCTATAATTAGAAACCACATATACTGCCTTATTAGACCATCATAGGTCTGTGTTGGTAGTAAATTTGTGAACTTGCTGTGTAACTGTGTTTGTTTATTGTCTAATAAAGAACATGTTATTTCTAATTTGACACAAAACACAGCTTATTTTGTCATATGAGTGTAAACTAAAATAAGGTGCCATCAGGAAACTACTAGACTTAAAGGAAAAGTTCAAAAAGCTACTATTATCCACTAACCCCAATGCCGAGGAAGAGTCAGGTTTCAGGTCAGGTCAGGCTTGACCATGCATCGAGGGCTACTGGAGACCTTGATAACGCCAGACGAGCTCTATGGAGCCATTTCATGCTATTTTAGTTGTTTTGTTATTTTTTAAATTTTTTTTTTTTACATTTTAAAACAAGTCCCCATTCACGTCAATTGTTTGGGAGAATGCTGCATCGCTGTTTTACTGTAAAGCTCCATTAATACTAAATAGACTTCATAACTTCACCCTACTGGCCATCAGCACGGGGCTGAGTAGATTATGACTGAATTTGAATTTTTGGGTGAACTGATCCTTTAAAGGTTTGTTTTAGATGTCTGATGAATAAAGAAATATGTGTAGACATTCGGGTGAGATACATTTCAAATGTGCATAACATCTGAGATAATATACACATGTGTAACTGCATATAATACTCTATTGTTGTATCCATGAGGTTTTAAACTATATAAAAAATAGAAGAAAGGAAAAATCTTCAATGAAATCTGCCACGATAACCACATTTCATAGCCTATTTACTTCTTCTGTGGTCATTAGAATAAATCCTGCTTCAGTTTTAGTCAACAAAAGCACATAGATCTCTAGAGATTTAATCAACTGGCCATGAATGATGGATTATAAGCCTAATGTATCAAATTAAAACCAAAAAACTTGATTTCAATGATGATAAAGGGGCACGGAAGCTACAATCCATCTGTTTATAATTAATCTGATGACAAATCCTCTACATGCATTATTGAATTCAGTCATAATAAGTCATTTGTTCTGACACTTTATCCTTGATGAGATCAATTCTGTCCTCTGTAACAGAGCCGCAGGAGAAGAATAAAGTTGTATGATGAGAGTTAATGTTATGACCACTACTGCCACAATTCCTGCTGCCTTTATAAATACTACTGCTTAACTTTAACTCCTCATACTGTTAATTTTTTATTTTTGTATCATGCCAAACATTTGGCCTGTCCTGTCTGGGATTACAAGAGACACCACTATCTATCTATCAAACATCATGATCACAAATAATTTATATTCTTCTTATTCTTATCAGTATGTATGTATGTATGGATGGATGGATGTATGGATGGATTTTTGGATGGATGGAGCCAGTCGGTCAGGAGGGACTGCAACAGCCGAAGAGGGCGTTTTGTTTACTGGGGAAACTACAGGTCACAATCCCCGTTATTAGCACCGCTGCTAAGCACCAGAGGAGAAGCAGGAAATGTGATGCTGTCAAGTGGACCAATCACAGTCATTGTGGCCCGTATTGCTGCGACTGTGCATTTACATTTCTGGGGAGGTGCACATCAGGCTAAGATGTAGGCTACGATGAAGGGCAAGCACCTACGCAGAGGCTATGCCATCAGTGGGGCGTCGATTTAACACAGAGGCATAAATCAAGCTTAAACAGGCGTTCAATCAATCTGATTTAATGGGAGGTTTTCCAAATAATCCAAAAAGTGTTGCCATATCTTGTAAAAGAATGTCATGTTTTTCTCGAAGAGGCTGATAGCATTCAATAAGGACAAAATTTCAGATACCGATGTTCAATACAATTTCTATTATCACAATTGGTGCTTCTACAGTATTACATAAATTATTTGTGTATTATTTGTATATATGTTACTTTAGGTGTTTAAAGTCAGTTAAGTCTGTGGAGTCTGTGTTCACCTCACTATGGTGCTCTGTGGAGTCAGCCAGCCTCCAGGGATGAGCACTTGTGTGAAACAAAAGAAGCTGGATGAGGAGAGTGGCGGGGTCAGTGAGGGAAGCAGGGGATTGGGGTTGGTGATTGGTAGGGTGGGGGGATGGGCTCCAGTGTCAGATGTCTGTCTGGTTTGCCAGGCCTTATGGATGCTCTCTTTCATGTGTGTATGTGTGCTTGCCCCTGTCTGTGTGTGTCCCATTCACACACACAGCCTGATACTGAGGGGTAAAGGTTGGCACTCCAGAAGGAGGGAGACACATTCAAACAAACCATTGATCTTTCTGGCAAAGCCAAGGGCTCTCTGTTCTGTTGATGTCCCACTCTCTTTCTGTGAGTGGCTCGGCTCTCTGCTGCTGTAGTTACCTGATGGAGCCTATGTCAAAGCCTCCCCTGGTGTCGGTATTAGTGAGGTTTGTCACTGTAACTGGCTCACCAGTCTGCACACTCCCACATCCATCTGGCCACAGACACAGAGGCACAGGGACCAGCCTACAGACAGATAGGCAAGCAGATTCACTCAGATATGCAGAGAAATAGATACAACATCACACTGAGACAAAGCATATGAGAAAAGGAGGACAGAAACTGAAATTTAGTGGGTTTGCACAGTACCATTTAGACAAACACAGTTTGACAAGACGGTTTAAATCCATCGCTTTGGCAACAAGACTGATAATGTTCACTGTATGACCTGATTTTTGCTTATATGTGTAATGCTAGCAAGTTAGCAGTTAGCTATTTTGTATTGGTCTCCAAAGAAGCTGGTCTTACTCTGGAGATGTAACAAGGAAAATCTGGATACACCATCACAAGTGGATCCCTGTTCATTCCTATGAAAGCTGCTTGGTGACACATGAAGCCAAAAAACTTCAACTTCCCGTGTATAAAATAACCCGGATCCTGTGCGCTGTGGGGCCCATTGAGCATGTTTCTAGTTTAGCCCCTGGCTAACTTGAATGGGATAAAAAATATTTGATTGTGTGGCTCTTCCAGACTTTCCGAATGTTATTCAACCAAAAATTATGATAGTGTAATGAGATATGTTGTTGGGGTTGTGATGGGTTGTGAAGTTTTATATCTGGTTTGGTCAAAATGATAGCTTCTGTGAAAAAGTCTTTTTGGGCCCCAGTACATCACGTGACATAATTACATGGTTTGACCACACTGTAACATTTTCAGATCTTCTGTGTAGTTTCCACATTGTGCGTCCAATAGAGCGTGCACACTAGCTAACTTCTGGTTCAGGCCTCTGCTAACTTAAATGGGAAGAAAATAATCTAATGGTGCAGCTCTTCTTGGCTTTCTAAATGTTTATCGAACATCATGATAATGAAATAAGTCATTTCATTGTGTCCCTGTTTCTTTCCCGCTGTTAGCCGGTGGGGAAACTATTTTTGGGCCAGTGTGGATCACCTGATGTTGTAATTACACAGTTTGGCCACTGTGTCAAATTGGCATCCAAGCTTGGCCCTGCTTCCTGCAAACAAACTTTGCAGATGTTTTATAAGAAATGACATGCATTCAACAACAGACCTCAAAAATACAATGTGTTCCAGTGAGAAAAATAGACAGTCAACCTCTCAAACCATCTCATTTCAAGGGGCCACCGGCCAAAAGGCGAACCATTGGTCCAGACTTTATATCAACTTCCTAAATGTCATCATGTGGTAGCTTGCAAACACAGATAATATCTCCAGATAGCTGTAGCCACACGACCACCTCACCGTGCTGAACTGGAAGAGGATTGGTCGCACAGGAAAAAATCTGGTTAAGCCGTGTAGTAGTCGATGATTAATCACATGCCCGTTGTCTCATCAGCAGCATCCATAATTAAGCAGATTAGAGTCCGGAATTACGCCACAGTCATTTAGGTTCAGGAAATGACAAGGACCACCTCGAGTGCAGCGCAGGGTTTTTGCTTTATTGTTGTGTGTCATTCACAGCAAGCCGGTTATTGTGGGAGATAGGTTTGGAGCTGTAGGAGGAGGGAGACATATTCAGACAGCCCACTGATCGCTGTGGACATAACTAGAGCTGTCTTTCTCTTACCTACAGTCATCTCTCTCTCTCTCTCTCCCTCTCTCTCTCTCTCTGTTTCTATTGGTCGACTCTATGAAAGCGATAGAAGGGAGGGAGGAGGGGGGGAGTTATTTGCCTGGTCCTGTTTTCGTGGAGCAGCTCTCCCTGTAGTGAGATTTCTCTGGAGCATATTTTTTCCTTCATCATCACAGATGCCTCTTTACCTGTGCAGACATCTGAACATGCCTGGCAGGTCTCATATAACTCCTGATTTCAAGCCAGGACAGGATCCAGGTTTTCCTAATACGTCCTGTCATGCTCACCGGCTGGGAAATTTGCATCGCAAGGAGGTTAAAAATAGACCAGAACTTTAGACCAGAGTTTCCTGAACGATGCAAGAGGAGCATTTCAGATTGTGTCGTCAGTAGGGACATTTTTGATATGTCTGCCATATTAAAGGGATTGTTCAACATTTTAAGAAATACTTTCTTGTTTGCTGAGAGTTGGGATTGCTAAGATTGATCTCAGAAACGGGGAATAGCAGCTAGCCTGGTTCTGTCTTTGGAGCTAATTTTTATACAGAATTCTGTAAGGGTCACAAAGATCACAATGACAAGTTCACTTTGGCAAACACTCCTCTAATATTACCCTTCGGAGGAAAGGAAAAGCACATTTCCTTATGTGTAGAACTATTCCTTCAGATGAAGGTCAAATGGTGATTGTGTGGCATTAGACCAGGAAACAGCCAACAAATTAAATGATTCAGAAGTTAATTCAGTCAGCAGCAGCGTTAACTGGGTTACTCTCTGTATATCAGGCAGCTGCTCAGTGTTTGCTGCATGTTGTCTTCCCTTTTTCTCTTACCAAGTGTTGACATTCTCTGCTGTAGAGATAAATAAAGATGAAATGACCTGAGCACGCTCCAAAATTTCACCTGAAATAGCTGAGGACGTCAGGACATCAGGATGTAGAAAACAAGGCCAGCTGTCAGGTCTTAAGGTTTAAGGCCATAAATGTGATAATGTCTGTGGTGCAGTATTTGGATTTTTATTCTATTTTTGTCCCTTTTATATTGTGTTTCCATGCTCGTGCTTTCATTTAAAACCCAGAAACTTCAATGGGATTAGTTTTCAGCCATTCATATCAGGTGCAGCAATGTTGTAGTGATTGATGAGATCAGGTTGCACCAGCTGTATTCTAGTCTGGGTCAGTTGGTACTGAAAGACTGGCAGATAAAAACATAAAGCACATGTTCTGATACAGTCGTGCTCATGAATATTTTCAAAACACGTGTGATATTTGCAACTGGCATCTGTGAATGAATGAATGAACGCCACATCCCAAGTTCATAACACAGGTTTTCTTTTAAAATGTCTAAGTCTAAAGCCCAATCTGAGATAACCCTGATCACATTTATTTTGAGATGGTGTATTTTTTTATAGCATTACTACACTCCAGTCACTGTATGAGTGAACAATTAGTTGAGAAAACTTTGTGTGATTCAGTTTGTTTAAACAGACACCAGCATCTGTTTCGACTGCCGTGGGCAAAGTTCTATTTGAGTTTTGGGAAATATTTGGGGATCATATGAGCTCAACAAGCAGGAGCTTTATTCTTCAGAAAAAATAAATCCCTGTCACACATTTCAGGCCTGTGCAGTTGGAGATGAGAAGTCTAAATTTGGAATTTAGTGAACAACCATCAGGGAGGAGGAGGACGACGACGATGACAGGATGGAGTGAAGCAGATGGGGAAAGAGAGGAATGAAGGGATCAGAAGTAGACGAGTAAAGTCTGTGAAGGAGTGAGTGGAGAGAGAAAACACAGCGAACGAATATAAAGGAGTTATTGTTTATGATTAATGAGGAAAGTTTGTCCCAGCAGCAGCAGCAGCAGCAGCAGCAGCCAGGATCTAGATAGATTTCCTCTGAGACAGTGTTTGTAATGTCTTTGTGTGTAAGTGTGAAAGTCTGCTGTTAGTTATCAATCTAGCTGATAACATTAGCACTGCATTTGAGGAGATACTCAGTGTGGCATGAGCATGAAGCCAGCGTGCACCCACATCTGTCAGACCTGAGCTTGACCCAACACTTCATTTTAAATTCTGAAAAAGCTCTGGAAGAACCATCTGTTATGATTTGATATCATGCTCTGAAAAGTGAGACGCCCTTCTTCCCAGCTCCCACGAACCACCAGCAACAAAGTATTAGGTCATTTTAAAGGTTAAGTTAAAATACATTTGACAAAGAAATGGAGTGCTGCCAGTCTGACTGGAAGTGGAGAGGAGAGCACACAGGAAGTGGGAGAAGCTGGAAACAGTCAGCGCCCAGGGATAACCTACACACTCAGTCATCAGTCACACACACACACTCACACAGATAACATAACTGCAAGAGATTACTGGACAAACTGATTCAATAAAAGGCAGCAGCCAACAAAAAGGTCTTCAGCTTTGATTTAAAAGAGGTGAGAGTTGGAGCAGACCGGCAGTTTTCTAGGAGTTTGTTCCAGATATGTGGTGCATAATAGCTGAACGCTGCTTCTCCCTGTTGTCTCTAGGGACTGAAAGCAGACCTGTACCCGACGACCTCTGAGGTCTGGATGGTTCATAACAAAGCAGCAGATCAGAAATGTACTTTGGATTTTGAAATCTTTTCTTTGACAGACAGGTGTGAGGTTTTGGTTGGACCCAAGTTGAGTCTACTGAAGATAAATGCATGGACAAGTTTTTCCAAATCCTGCTGAGACATAAGTCCTTTAATCCTCGATACATTCTTAAGGTGACAGTAGCCTGTAATTGTCTTAATGTGGCTGCTGAAATTCAGCCAAGATTTGTGGATTTCTAACAATCTTTCCCTCTGTTATGCTGAATCTGGCTTTAGCTCTACAGGCTAATGCAGCACATGGGCTACATATGGCTAACATACACAAAAGGGGTCAGACAGAGGCAGAAGTCAGGTCCAAAAACAGGGTCCAAAACACGTCAAAAGCTATCAATAGGAAAATGCTGGAACACTTGCAACAAGGGGCGAAGAAGAGCTGGCAGGGAAGACCGGGAGCATGCAGACACAATACACAAGGGAGGTGGGGAAAATTAGACACAAGTGAAACGCATCAGGGAGGGGCAGACAATCACAAGGGAAATACACAAGGGCAGGAAAGGGATCTGAAATGAGAGGAGAGTTAGACACCAAAATAAAACAGGAAACAGAACTGAAAAACAAAAACATGACCTTAGAGCAGGCGAGACATGACAAAACCTGGTTGCTAACAGTAGGAACGTAAACAAGCTAGCAGCTGTTACCTTTTCTAACGAAGGGAGTAAGATATTTTCACGTCAGGGCTCACCTGAGTCCCCCTGAACGCTATTTTGCAGGAGCACAGTCGCAGCAGCATGGGCTTTGCACCGTCCAAGGACCATTGTTTTCGGTTTAAAGAAATGCAAACAAGCCAGAGCGTTTCTTTATGTATGTTATGTATGTTATTCTATGTGCAGACTACCCAGAAAGTAATAATTCAGTATTGCATGTTTTATATTTGAAAATAATCAAAAGGCTCTTGACAACTAAACAGTCCAAGCGTGAACTAAAACTTGATTCCTTCTAGGGATCTGCTGTTGTCAGGTAGGACTCACACACTATGAGAACCGCAGCTTCACAGAGCCATGTATTCCTGTCAGATGATAAACGAGAACACGAAATGATGGATCGTGTGTTTGTCCGTGGTTTCCCGTGGACAAGAGTACAAGAAGTTTTTTATGTATTAAGGTGTTCAGAGGAGACTCGAGCTGGAAATGCTGAAAAATCCCTTTTGTCTTTGAAATTGTCAGCACTGCCACAGTACATCTCATGTGATGCCACTGTGGATGTATGAAGGGAAGAGAGGGAGAGGGAGAGAAAATCACCAGAGGGCTGCTGACTAAGATATGACACTTGAGTCTGTTCCAACATTTGCTCTCTCTTTACAGAGCACACACACACACACACACACACACACACACACACACACACACACACACACACACACACTGGTCCAGATGGTATGCATTTTATTTTGCGTCTCTTGTGTCCCTGTCCATCATTCCTTTACACCTACACACGTGTGTACTTGGCGCGTTGTGCTGTGACTCATACTGTATGTTGATCACTGATGTCAGATGAAAACCTCTTAACTCCAGTCTGGAACTGAAGCATCACATTTATTCTGCAGGTATCATATAAACAAATCATCTGCATGGAAAACAGAAATGTGTTTTCTGCCGACAAAGTTACAAGGACGTTTCTTGGACATGTGTATCTCTGTCGGCATCCTCAGTGTGTGTACTGTTTGTTTCCCTCTGGACTGTGATTGGCTAACGGTCCTCTATCCACAGATATGGATGCCAATTATGGCGGCGGACTGTTGGATATGGTGAAGGGAGGAGCCGGGAAGTTCTTCAGCAACTTCAAGGACAACCTGAAGGACACGCTGAAAGACACGTCCACCAAGGTCATGCACCAGGTTTCCACGTAAGTTACCAACAAAAATTATATTCAATCGTACAATATCGACTTTTGTTTTAATCAAACCACACTTATGATTTGTTGATTTCCTGTTTTATTTTGCAGTTTTCTCCTCGTGCCTTGTTGTTACTTACACTGCTTCTTTCCCAGCTGTGTTCCCACTGTTCTGTTTCTCTCCTGTGTTACTCTCCCCACACTAACTGATCCCCCGCACCTGTCTCACATCAGTCTCATTAATACCACCCTGTTCCCAGTGTCTCTCCACCTGCACCTCATCCCCTTGTTAGTTTAGTGTGTATTCAAGCCTGTGTTGTTCCCTCACTGTTGGTTCATCTGTTCAGTTCTCATCCTCACGTCACTGCTGTTGTCATCTTGCGTTCTGCATTTGTTCCCTTTGGATTCATTGTTTGTTCTATTTCAGTTTTATGGTTATGTTATCTGGATTCTCTTCATTGCTAGCTTTTTTTTACCTGCCTTTTTGTTTTCACTCATTCTGGATTTTGGTATCTTTGGACTGGTTTCAGCTTTTATTAAAGCTTGCTTTTTGTTGTCAATCTGCCTGCTTCCGCGTCTGCATTTGGATCCTGTTTTTGTATACATGGCACATATCTTTACTTCTGGTTTGTCCAAAAGAGGTTTGGAGACGTTTGGCATAATACAAGATAATTGAGGCTATTTGTCTGAGTGGGTTCCTGCATTTAATCCAATATTTCCAGAAATTGTTCCAGGTGTTTCAGTAGCTCTCCTCTTTGTTGTACAGTATAAGTTGTACACAGTGTGCTGCTCTTGTCCAGCAACCTTAAGGCCTTTTTGTGTGTGTGTGTGTGTGTGTGTGTGTGTGTGTGTGTGTGTGTGTGTGTGTGTGTGTGTGTGTGTGTGTGTGTGTGTGTGTGTGTGTCATCTGCAAGGTAAGAAAAATTGGATAACTAGATGTTGCAAAGGCAGAAGCTGAAGATAAAGTGTGTTTAGGTTTCTGTACACAGCACACAATGCATCCTCTTCTATTTTTTCGTTTCTTTCAGTTTCTGACCACCTGTCCCCTTTTTTTTCTCAGATAAATAAAGTCCGCTCACAAGCTCCTTCCTTTCTGTCTCTCCTCTCCTCATCAGGGCAGTGTGAGAGGACAAAGGACACAGGTTGACACTCGTTGCCTGCTGATGGCACAAGTGGCACAATTGCTTAATTTGCAATTTAAACTGTTGCTGTCACCTGCTGTCTGCTTGGCTGTATGGCACAGGTTGGAGAGTACATACAGGTCCAGATGTTTGCAACAGCTGTGCCACTGGATGATATTTTTGGGCCTGGAAATGTTGTAAAACCTTTGGTGTTTTAATAAGAAAGGATGGTCTTAGATTATAGCGTACACAGACTTCTAATTTGGAGCTTCACTGACCAAAGACAATCCCACATCTACAAACCAAACAATCAGAATAAGACAGGAAATGACCAGAATACACTGGTGAGCTGGTGTAATGCTACTGCTGAGAAACATTTCCACACTCTCCTACTCTTCATCATAGATTTTTATGCCTCCCCACCGGCAAAAACCATGGCCGGAGGCATTGTGTCTTTGGGTAGTCCATCTGTCTGTTTGTCCCATTCTTGTGAATATCTGAGGAACACCTTGAGGGAATTTCTGCACTATATTTTATCTCCTGTGGGTTTTTTTTTAATATCCCTAACATGAGATCACCATAATTAATAATTATGATAATGATGAGCAATTAACTCTTGGTTCACATAGTGACATAGTTGGATTTTGCACATTTTCACCTGATTACTATCGTGTAATGATTACTTGAATGTTATTTCAGCTGTTGATTACAAGTGAAACAGAGCAGTGTGGACTGCAGAGGGAGGGAGGAAAGGGGGAGGTAGCAGAGTCTGGCACGGCTCGGTCGTCCCAGTGTGTTTGTTCACAGGCATCTGCACAGGGCAGCACAAAGGGGCCTCTGTATTGTCAGAAACACTCGCTAGCTCCTCTCTCACTATTGACTCAGCAAGTTCGATCGTGATTGTTCATCTCTTGTGTCTCCCCTCCTCTGCAGCTCACATCTTGGCAAGCTCCCACCTCTCCTGTCCTGTGGTTCCCTCGTGTTTCTCGGTCGACTCTCCCCTCTCTCATCTCCACCTTCCCTCTCCTCTCTTTGCTGTCTCCTCTCCTGGCTGAATTATTCATAGCAGTTCATTGTGCCAAATGGCCAGTGCACTGCTGATACAGAAGGATTCATTTCATTAGGGCCCTGTGTGTGTTGGTTGGTGTGTGTTTGTGTGGACTGTATATGAATGTGTGAGTGGGTGGTTGGGATAATGGGGCGGTGGGAGGCAGGCTGCTGTGGCAACCGGCTGAAAGCCTCAGAAAGGAAAGGTAGATGGGCAGAGGTGAAATAATGTGCCACAGTTTAGTTCACTTTAAAACTGCTCAGGAAGGTTTCTGTGTTGATTCTGTGACAGCATTAGCCATCCTGCTGTGAGCCGGCACATTGACGATTTGATTTTGCTGTGTAACATTTAATAGATTCATTTAAAAAAGGGAAGGACAGAAACGATGACAACACAAGTGATTTCCCAAGGTTGAGTGTGTACTCTGTGGTTTATTGCTCTCATAAATAAATAAACATCTTGCGAACTGAGCTACACGCCTGACTATCCATCATGCTAGATCTATAGAGCTGTTTGAAGCATGATGATAAGATTATATATGATGTTTTTCTGGGTCCTGCTTGTTGACCTTCATTGGTGGTTTCCCTGTTTGTCCCCATGAGGGAGAAACTTGGAGACAAAGTCAGCAGCTAATTAGAGAGATATAATAAAGAGCTGCAGGATCTAATGATGTGCTCCCGAGAGGTCTACTCCTCTCAAGGAAGTCATAAAATCTTATTTTAGAATTATGAAATCATTTTTATTATCAGAAATAGATAATCTTCTCATGCCCCATTGCTTTTGCTTTAGACCAGGGCTGCCCAAACTACGGCTCGCTGTAGACATTCACTGATTGTAATTTTCTTGGCCGATTCCAATTTTTTAAAATTCTGACATGCTGATTCAGATTTTCTTTCAACGAACTATAACTGACAACATGCACAAACATTAGCACATTTAAAATACAACACAGACTATTAACCTACAAAACTGCACTAGGTTACAGGACCTGTCATAGTTTGAGTTTGTGGTTTTGTTATTTTATGGTTTTGTTATTTCCTGTTTTATTTTGAAGTTACGTCCTCCTGTGTCATGTCTCACTTTCTACTTCCTCCCTTTGTCTGTTTTCCCGCTTCTGGGATTGTCTGCACCTACCTGGTGTGTTTCACCTGTGTCCAATAATCCATACCTCCCTGGTGTATATAGTCTGTGTGCTGCCTGCTCTCTCTGTCAGTTGTCTCTTCCCGTGTCTCCCTGTCCCATCTCCCCATGGTGTGTTTCTGGCTTTTGATTCCAGCTTTGTACTTTGCTTTTTTCTTTTCTTTCTTGGATTTCTCTGGTTTTGTTTTTTTTCTGCTTTTTGCCTGTCTTGTGTTGTTGCTTCTTTTTTGGATTCTGGATTTTGGATTTATTAGATGTTGGTTTTCAGCTTTATTTAATAAAGCTCACTTTTTGTTTCATTACCTGCCTGCATGTGTGTCTTACGTTTGGGTCCCTTTTTGTTTAACCCGTGACAGGACCTTCTCTCACGCAAACAAGTCTCAAAGCAAAGGGCTCTGTTACTGGACACAATTAACATCCAATTTAAAATGAATTACATTATATCCCACATTATCTAGCATGTTGTAAGTTTATTTAGTGGCCTGTTTGTAAAATGGTCTCAAAGTTCCCCTGATAAGCATTTACACAGTGTGTAGAGACTCTTATTGTGAAAGGTAAATATGGAAGGAGTCTCTAATGTGCTGCAGTTAAAAGTGCTGCCTGCTTCTAACAATTATGATTCTGGGCTGTTATTTTGCATTCATAACCCCTTGGTTTCTGGACGATTGATCAGTGCATCTAGCAATTTTGTATCTTAAAAATACAATACAGTAGGTGCTTTCTTTTGACCCACAGTCCACCACTAAGTTTCAGTTTGGGCCCTCGAAGGGAAAATGTTTGTCACCTCTGGGTTAACCCATCATTAAACCTCTCAAAGACAACTGCACTTGATTTTTCTTCATAAGATATTCAATCTTCTTTTTTCAGCCAGAGCTGACAAGAAAATTGACTAAAGTGTGGTTTCCATAACTGTCTATTGAGAGAACACTAGATTACTGTTTTTTTGTTGAATTGCTTAAAACTGCTCTCATTTAATAATTTTATAATAACAACGGATAAAATGACTACGTCTATTGAGAAAGGGGGTTGCTCATAGTGATGAACTCACAGAGAATTGTTATCTGTCATTCCCCTCAGCTCCAAGGAGCATTTAATGTCTTTCACCTCATTGTTTCACAGTCTGAAACTTTACTCTTTTGATTGACTCTCACTGCTCTTATCAACCGTGTTTCCAGCTGCAGCAGACACTCATCTGCCCAGTGCCAAACAGCAAAATTAGCAACTAGCTGGTGAACATGGTGGGGCGTCTAACAGCTAAAAAGCCTGGTAGTACCCTTTGGAGTCAGTGGAGACCAAAACCAAACTGAAGAGTTAATTTTGGAAAAAGATTCAAGATAAATGGTTACACTGAATGTGTAAATAGGGAACTGTTTACTAACTTTACAGGAGTAATATATAATAAAATGTGTAAGTGTCAGGCTTTGCTTTGTAGTGACTTGATTTTTATTCTAGTGTCAATAAGACTTTCTGTTTTTTTGTTTACCCCTTTGGCAGAAATGTCTCTGCTTTAAATATAAGGGGATTTTTTTGCAGCTTGAAGGTTTTCTAGGAGAGGAAGAAGCATAAATTCTGCCAGCGGTTGAGTATGCGTGACTTCTTCATTCCAGTTTATTGACTGCTGGAACACTTCAGTAGAAATTCCCCCGACTCTCTGAACATGCTTGATATGAGGGTAAACCCTAGCGGGTACAGTTGTTAACCAGGCCCTCTTTTAACAGCCTCAATTGGCTTCCTTCTCTGCTTCTGTCTAATCTATATTCAAGGCAAAAGGCAGTTGCTGAATTATTTAAAGCAGCCTGCTTGTTTGTTTACCTGGCTGGAGAGAAATTTTGCAGGGAAACCAATCTGGCAACAACGCTCAACTGTGTGCTGCTCCGTCTGAGAGAAACACAACGGCCATGGAGTCTGGGTGGCTGATCTGGGTTTGTGAAAGGCACAGTGTCCTTGGTCTGCACCCAGACCGCCCCCCCCCCCCCCCCCCCCCCCCCAACCTCCCACCACCCTCCCCACCAGACACACATTCATCTCTCTCTCCTTTCTGCTCAGCCTCTCTCCCTTTGACTGGTTTCCATCCATCCTTTCTCATTTATTTTCATTTTTGTTTCTCATTTGTCCCCATTTCATTAACACTGAACCCGGCAGGCAGACACCTCTCTTATTGTCTCTGTAACAGTTGTCCTGTCTGGGCTTTTCTTGCTTTAGAGAACTGAGATGAAGTAAATCAGCATCAACTAGGGAAAAAAAATCTGGTGCAGTGTTAAGTTTTGGCAGCATTTTTTGTTAAGAGTGGCAGATGTTAAATCAGTCCCTCGGGTTAGAAGATTGTCATGAAGACATTATACGACCCGTGCCTTTCTGTTGTCTATTATATCGGCCATCATTCTCAACGTTAAATTATCCATTATGAAGCAGATATGCTATAAGAATGGCCCTCAAAAAGACAACAATTCTGTCAAAAGAGTGAATTTTGGAGAGAAGCATGGAGGGAATGCAGAAAAGCCAAATCTTCCATCCATCGGGATCTAACCCACTTACACTGTGTTTGTTTGACTGTGTGTGTCTGTGTGTGAGTGTGTGTTTATAGTCACTGGAGATTTTGTTAGAGAACCCACCACTGATACAATCTGGCCTGAAATGGCTTTTGTGTTCCAGATGTTTACTTTCCAGTAGGAAACATAAACAACAGGCAATGTGGTGCTGGTGGGCATCTGCATGTGTGTATGTGTTTGTTGTCACTCCTCCGGCCTCACTAGGCCGATGTGTGTGAGCAGCATACAGCTAACAGCAAGCTGAACACACTTCCAGTAAGAGTTGAAGACAGTCGGAGAAAGTATCATCAGTAAAAGTCCCCATAGAGTCAACAGCAGTAAAAGAACAGAGAGTACAATACATAACAGCTAGCCCAACATCAACCAAGTATTAAAGCTCCCCTCCAGTCAGTGTTTCTTCCTGTCTGACCGTCAATGTTCTTTTTCAAACAGAGGATGGCTGTGCGGTGAATAGTCATACGTAGTTATTACCATCGCAACCAGAATTCTGTTCTGGCAAGATCAACAACACTAGCATGGATTAGCGATAGCATCGATATTAGCATGGACAAGCAGCATGAGTATTAGCAGGGATAGTGCTAGCTGTCATTCAAACAGAAGTTCTTCTTGTGTATTGAGGAGCTACAGAGTTTATTCCTGGTCAGACTTTAACCTGTACTGTACATTTACTGCCACTAGACAACTTCTCTGCTAAACTTTCCCCTCTGCTCCAGCCACTCACACACTTTTATAACCCTTGGCGGATGACTTGACTCCCAGATTCTACTATAGTCATACATCATTGTTCCATAATAGCAACAGCTTAAATGTAGTGACTCTGAGCACAAAATTAAGTTGTTATTTGGCAAACAGTGTGGCTGATCAACATTGCCAGGAAAAGACTGGAGGGGGGCTTCAACTGATATTTAGAATGGTGTAGACCACTTAGCAACACATTAGCCTCAGACAGCTAGTATATAGTAGCTAGTTTGGCTAGCAGTAAACAGACCACTGAAAAAAAAGAAAAACAAAGTGCTGTGATAAAAAGAGCATCTCCAGAAAGTGGTCGACCAAGGACATTTCGACAGAATTTAAACTGCCATAGAGCTGAGGCAGTAGGGGTTGCTATAGCAACTGGAACCACCTGCTGTTGTCAGAATAGACTGAATCAAAGGGATGTCGTGGACAAGACATATGTCCGACCTCTCTGATGTTTCTGTTCCCAGAACTGTTGGACTACACTTTCACATAACTGCAGTTGTCAATATGACCTGATTTATTTTGACCTTTTCTGTGCCGAGGCGGCGGCCATGTTGGTGTTGGTGACGTGTGTTGAGCAAGACGATGTAGTTCACTGAGCGGTTTATCACTAAACTAGATGTTATTCTACTTTATTTATGCAAACTGCACTTCCATGAGGTCCACCAGTGGAGGCGTCACTTCAGCTCTCAATATTGTTTTGCTTAGCATCTTA
This sequence comes from Pagrus major, assembly GCF_040436345.1. NCBI lineage: Eukaryota > Metazoa > Chordata > Actinopteri > Spariformes > Sparidae > Pagrus > Pagrus major. The sequence continues at coordinate 24,805,760 of NC_133225.1, read as the reverse complement.
AGCATCAGCGACATCTCAGACTAACTGCTAGTTATGGGCAAACTCAAACTGCCATTTTCTTTAGCCTCTGGCCCAACAGGTAAATGATCAATCAATCAATCAATCAATCAATCAATCAATCAAAGCTTTATTGTCATTTAGCTGTACCAACAAAAGCAGTGCAGTAAAAATGAGATTGCATTTCTCCGGGATCCCACAACACGAACACAATAAATACACACAATATATTACAATAATAATTTAAAACTAAAACTATGACTTAAGGTGCGTTCACACCGGACCTTTTATTTTTGTTGCTGGCTCATGAAGTGCAGTAGTGCACATGCTCCAGATCAGCAGTTCAACAATCTAACAGCTTGTGGAAGGAAGCTGTTGATTAGTCTTTTGTTCGGCCTTTTAGACTCCAGAACCGTTTTCCTGATGGGAGCAGTTCAGAGAATGTGTGGAGAGGGTGGGAGGGGTGTCTACAAACTAACATTAATGAAAGTGTTGTTTTTATACAATAAGATATGACAGCAGTAAACGTGCATTTAAGATGAATTACATGTATACACTTTGAAATAACATGATTAAAAAGACAACTGAATTGTGTGTAAATTCATGCATGATACAGGGGTTTTCTAACCAAAAGTTAATGTAAACAAACACTTTGATTCGTTCTCTTGAACTGTGCCAGTAGAGGTTGCTATAGCAACTCGACTCAACTTTATTTATGAAATATAAGCAACAGGATGTTCTGACTGAACCCGACTGCTGTTGACAGAATAGGCAGACAACTATACAAACACACAAGCACGCTTAATTTTGGTACATAGATTACTTGCTTGCGTACTTTTTCACTTTTTTTTCCAGTTTTTCTCTAAAGAAAATGTTTAATTATGTCACAACATGTCACCTGCAAAGTATCTGGCTGTTAGTCTGCCAGGAAGCTGGAAATATAGAGACCAAGTGCAACAACTTTGCTTTGCTCTGTCAAAGTCAGTGTCAGTTGTTTGTCAGTGTTTTTTCTTGTTTTGTGTTCTTCCGTCAAGCAGAAAAGTGATTTCAACTATCATGCTTATTTTCACATTCATGAAAAATGGTTTGATAAATATAACAGATACACAGCTCATAGAAAGCCACTCTAGTATTAAATCTTAGTCATAATACTATATCTTGTTCATCATATTGAAGGAGGACACCATTTACTGAACAATTTCCACAAAAAAGGAAGAAAACTCCCAAGTGTCAGCTTTGCTCTTCTTTTCCAGCCGTGTCCTTCCCCTCAGTTCATTCTCTGTGCCTTGCAGTACTTTTTTAATTGGCTGCACCTCTAACCTCAACAGGTCGGGGAGACTGCTCATTTGCATACTCAGTGGCTGTTGGCCATGGCCATTTAAACCTGACACCTGACCTGCTTCTCTCCTCTAAAAGCCACCCAGCTATTTAAGGAAAGAAGCAGGTAAAAGCAAAGAAACCCTGTAGAAATCTCATGGCTGAAATTGTAGAAATGAATGTGTTTTTTTCTCAGTTCCTTAAGAATTTTTTGAAATATTCCTCTTTTTTTTCAAGGTATAAAAGCAATTTGTGCCCTCGCAACCTCACATTAACATGAAATAATCTGTATACTGGCTTCAGGAGAAGCATGCAATTAGCTTTAGTGTCACTGTGAAACCTGCCCTCTGCATTTAGACTCTGGGTTAAACACACACAATTGGATGAAAATAGAAACGCGAACTGTGGTCCAATTACTTCATTATCCAGGGCTTACAGACGCAGCAGCAGCCTCCTCCCTCTTTTCTCTCTGATGGATTTAACTCTAGGTGTTTGTGTGTGTTATATTAGCAGTTGCCTACTTTCTCAACATTTAGGTATTTTGGGGGAATTTCCATGTTTGATGCTGATATTTCAGAATATATAGCCCCGACAATCTCAAGACACACTTTAGCCTTCTCTCACTCCAAAGCAGACTAGTTGAGTAGCACTGTGTTACATAACCAGGTCTAGGATTGCATCAGGGCCATATGGCACTCCTCCATGACCACACAGACTTCACTGCCCCAGATCAGCTCTGCTTGAGGGATTTTCACAGTAGGCAGCAACTCAACTCAATCTGATGCACATTAGCCTGCTAATGTGTTTTACATGATAATTGTGTTGCAGTGGGTAGTCGAGCCTCCTGCTGCTTGCTGCTGGGTGAAAACATTTTTTTTGTGAATAACTTTCGGAAGATATAATGTGTCAGATATCTACATTAAAAGCAACTAGAACTTTGTTATATACTTTGTTGAGACATATTTTCACATTATTCCAAACGTTTTCACCAGTTCAAACTCAGACAAATGCACAAGTTTGCCCAAGGTAATGGTGCGTTTCATTTTGTTGCCTTAAGTACAAAGGCCTTTAGCTTGCGGGCAATGGCACAGACCAGGATGTGTGTGTCTGTGTGTTCGAGACTCCGGTTCTCTCTCTCCTTCTCCCCTCTCCTTCCTTTAATGTTACAATCATGAAGTAAAGTACATTTTCCCTCCGGCTCCACTCAGCAGTCAGCATTACAGAACATAAACACCCAACAATGATGGTTACCTTCGTGGATCGCTGCTACAGTCAGGTTGATAAACAGGAGTGAAGATAAATCCACTTTTAAGCCTAAAAGTTAAGAAATAATCTCTGAGCTCTCCTCCCGTCAGCAATTGGCTCCAGATCATAGCAGAATCCAATGTGACTCTGGGCATTCATTCCTCCAGAGTTTCTGGAATTTCTAATGTTTTCAGTAATTGAGTGATGAGGAAGAGCAAAGCAATGATACAGTGACCATATAGTACGTGACTTTATTAAAAGTTTCACACCATCAACTCAATGTCTACTTTCGTCTGCCATGTTTCAGTGTCACATGATGTCAACTCATGCACCAACATTTTCTCTGACTGTCTTTGTTGGAAAAACATTTTTCCGCTAACTTTGATTCAGGATGAATTTCTCAATAAATATGTTTCAAGGTAACTGCTTTATAGTTATAAAGATATTTATTTATCTTTTATTCAGCTACTGGACAACTGACAAGAAAGAAGTTGAAAGCCTGGATTACATACTAGTCATACTCATACTCTGGATGTCTATTGAGAGAAAACGAGATTGAAAACTAGAGGAAATAAATGAATTTGTAGCTCATTAAAATAAATCCTACTCCAACCCCAAACCTCACCCTGCACCTGCTTCCTACTGTTTCATGTTTTCCATCACTTCCATGGTGCAGCAGTAGTGGATTGCTTGTATGTGTGTGCACTGCAGCTGCTCTCAGAGTTTTTTGTGAAAAAAAATCTCCATATGGAATAGCTAAATTTGGCAATGAAAGGCAATGGTGCTCAAATGAAGAATTCACATATGGTATTCCTTTGATCTCGAGCAGTTCAGCTCCTAATGTGGTGAGCCTGAAAAAGACAACTTCCCCACAGCCAGACATGTGGAAGCTGCTGCTGAAAAGCCTGTTGAGTTTGATTACTTGGATATGCATGACATACAGCCTGCTGCAGCGAGAGGCAGAGAAGTGCATCAACCTTTTGGATGCTAGACAGTCATGTATTGATCTCTTTTTAACGAGTTGATATTTTTCAAGGAAAGGGAATCTTTTCACCGTCCTGACCGAATGTTTGTCAGAAAACAATCAACACACGTGCCTGCTGTATGCCTGTAATACAACACATTTCAGAAATATTGAGCAAATCTTAAAGATTTTTTGGGTGTCAGGTGGCTGAAATACTGCTGAAGGTCGCCAGAGATTTTGCTCGTAACCTTCTCCTCTTTGTATTGCTCTTTCTTTGTCAGTGCCATGAGGATTTGATGGACAAATATTTGAAAGTCATCTTCAAATCTTCTTCTTCTGTCTCACAGGTACACTAAAGGGGAGCTGGACATCGCCTACATCACATCACGGATCATAGGTAAACGCATTTTGTTGTAGCTAATGGACCTTGTGTGCATACTGTGTGAGCTGTGTGTATAGATGTATGCTAACATAGTCACCAAAAAATAATAAACATGGGAAACATCTGTCTGGTGCACAAAACTAAGAGTTAAAAAATGGGTTCATTTTAAAACCACTGAAAAGTTTGTTGCTGCAAAGATTAGTCAATTAATCACTTAGTCGATTAGATAGAAAGTAAATAAATCGCCAAGTATTTTGGCAGTTTGCTTAATGGTTAATATTAAAATTAAAATGTTGCTGAATTCTGATTGGTGCATGGGAAAACCATGGGAAGATCCTTATTCTCAGAGTAAGAAGCTGACTGGGAAAATAGCTTTCAGGGACTTTAAACTTAGAGTTTGGACTGCACGATATGGCAAAAAAAAGAAAAAAAATCAGTTGTGCAGCACTACTTACAATGTAGAAAACTCTACAAATAAGAAGTTTAACTTGTGTTATATCCTCACAATGTAAGAGAATGAATCTGAAGACTGTATTAAAAGACACCTGCACCCTCAGCTTTCCCTCTGTCCTCGCCTCTCATTCTCAAATTGCTTAAAGCAGTTTGCCATTTAGAGAACACAGTCAGCTGGACATTTGTCACCTGAGGGCTTTCAATCCCATTATGCTTTGTGTGAAACTGCTGATAGTCATGCTTGAATGAGAGCCTACTCTACTCTCCAAATTTCAATTCACATATTGCAGACGAATACTAGAACAGGGTGAAAGTTGAAGGACGTTCTCAGAGTGTGAGCAAATATCTACCAGCTTAACTTCAAAATGTCTCATCCTGCAACTAAATATTGAATAATTTTTTCCAGTGATGACTTACCCGGCGGAGTCAGTGCAGATTGGCTACCAGAACCACGTAGAGGACATTCGCTCCTTCCTTGACAGTCGCCATGCCGACCATTACACTGTCTTCAACCTATCACAGCGCAACTACCGCGGCGCCAAATTCTCCAACAGGGTGAGTGTGATACTGCCTCATGAAGCTACAGATGAGGCAGAATTATTAGTTTGTACACAGTTGTTTGCGGTTGCTGCACCATCTTCACTCCCCAGATTAGAGTGAGATTTGAGGATTTACTTACACTTCACAGCGTTTTAAGTAGAGACCATTGCCACGTGCTCATAAACTATGGCAGCACCCAGTGTGAAGCCTCTAATTAGATTTCCCTGATTGGACGTTTCATTGTTTGCCACTCCTCTGTCATTAAAGCTACAGTAAGTACATTTTGTCAACTGGGGAGCAAGCAAGCAAATCCACAGATAATTATAACCTGACTCTAGCTCTACAGAGCATTTTAGTATCGTTCTTATTGTTTTAGTTTTATGGGCTGAAGCTTAGTTTTGTTAAACCTGCTGAAAACTACCATCCAGCACCAAACAGCAGGTAGATAAAGTTGGCAACTAGCTGGTGAATGCAGTGGAGCATTTAGCAGCAAATCTGTTCTTATTCCTGGAAATGTATGTAAAATGATCCTAAAACGTCATTCCCAGTCCAGCCCAAAGTCAATTCAAAGCTGTTGTTGAACCATTCGGAGTACAGGCATGGTGTTGGGCTCTTTTGAAAGGTTATAAGCTGTCAGAAGTTCTGTAAGTGCTTCTGACATTAATCTATAGGAGTTTGAACAGGAGTGAATTATTTCTTTATTTTTCTTGCCTACATTTTTTAATGCAAAAATAAGCCTGCAGATGACCTGCAACTGCCACTGCACCTTAACCTCTCGCACCTTATGTTCCTCTATTTTATTTTATAGCTACTTAAGCATTTTATTGTAAATAGTATTTTATTGTTTTTTATATTGTATATAGTATGTTATTGTTTCTATATTTGCCCTTGTTTGATTGTATTTGTATTTGAATGTACCCGCTGCTACAATAACCTAATTTCCCTTCGGGGATTATTAAAGTTATCTATCTATCTATCTATCTATCTATCTATCTATCTATCTATCTATCTATCTAACTATCTATCTATCTATCTATCTATCTATCTATCTATCTATCTATCTATCTATCTATCTATCTATCTATCTATCTATCTATCTAAAGCTATCTTTTAGCTGGAAAGGTCCACATCATATAGTCTTACATGGTCCAAAGTATAATTAGATAACAATATCACTGAAAATGAACACTTAACATGTGTTTTTCGAAGGAAATATCCAGGCGTCTGGCAAAATAATGCCATTTTGTGACCTTAAAAAACTCATTATAGTTCTTAATTTCCTTATTTACACTAATTTACACATATACAATAGTCAAAAAAAGTGGAAAAACAGCCTATTGAAAGAGCAAACACATAAATCTACACACATTCACATAATTTCCTAAATATATATATATATATATAAACTACATTTAGCTGAATTGGTATTGTTTAACTAATGTTAGTCTCCAATATAACATCAACTTTATAATTAAAATTTTGTCAATGTTGTGTTTACTACTTTACTTACTTTAATGTTAATATGAACTACTATTTCATGTTGTGTTTACAGCTTGTTACTGCGACTTCAAACTCATTACTGCTTCTACTACCTAATGTAGAGTCAAATAATCCCATATAGCCTTTCATGCTTATACACTTATTGTATTTCTGCTATTTTTAATAGCGTAACGTAACAGAGCAGTGAGTCAACATGCAGTGTATTGTCTACATTCATCACGACAGCAATAACACTTGTGACCAGAGATGTTTCTAAATTAAAAATAGAATTGAGGGGTCACTGATTAAAGCTGAACTACCATTCAAAAACCATAATACAAGTGAAGGCAGATAAAAGACTGCCACCCTCCAGCAGAAACACCCAAGAAAAGCTGAGGAGTCAAGCTGTGGAGTTAACTTAGCCAAGATGGCCCCCTGTCTGCATGTGGAGGTCGCTGTATCTCTAGCAGATGACTCATCGTGGTAACTGGTGTGTTGTGTTGCTCTGCTGCTGCAGTGCTGTTGCTAACCTCCACCTCTCCTTTCTCCTCCCCTCCTGATTTTCTTTTTTATTTCCTAACCTTTCTTCTTCCCTCGCTTCTCTCTCTGCTCGTCTTTGCTCTTTTTCATTTGCAATCTGCCTTTTTTCTATATCTGGTTCTATGTCTCTCCCTGTTCTCCTCATTCGTCCTTCCTCTCTTATTTCTTCTGCCAACTCCTTTCGCAGGTTTCAGAGTGTAATTGGCCTTCTCGCCAGGCTCCCAGCCTTCACAACTTGTTTGCTGTGTGTAAGAACATGCACAACTGGCTCAAACAGAATCCCAAGAATGTGTGTGTCATCACCTGCTCGGTAAGAAGACGCTCACAGAAACAAGCTTCATCATATTCATCCCTGTCCAACATTCATTTTTTTAATAAATTGTCTGGATTCTTGTCCACATAAGTTCTGCCAAGTTACCCAAATCAATTTTGGATTTACTGGCAGCCTAGCTTTTACTCTGCTAACATCGTGCTTTGCCATGATTCCATCAGTTTAATACGAAGTACAGATACATTTATTGAGCAGGGACTTCTTTTGATTGTCCCACAACACATCTCCAAGTTTTCTGAGGTGTCTTTTAAAGCAAAACGTAACTCCCTTGAGAAAGACAGTCAATTGTCGCCAAATACTGATGCCAATCCAAGCTGCCATACCAAAGCGTCAGTATTTGACAACCTGGGGATGAGACTCAACAATCAGCACTATGCACAACACTCCTAAAATGCTGCAAAAGACTAATTTTTAACACACTTAAAGTCTCTGCGCTACGAGGGACACCAAGGCACAAGAATGAATTTTAATGCACATTTAATCGCTGAAACGGTTAATTTGTCAGCATGCATTATATAAAGTGTTTTAACAGAATGAAACTTTGTGATTTTACATCGACAGTTTCAAACAAACCTTCAAGTAACACAACTTTCAACTTCTTGTTTTTCTTGTGTCCATCAAATGAAGAGTTTGATCTCACACAGACAAGAATTCTTAACAAGGAAACAAAAGTAGAAGAGAACAGAGCTTTAGTCCAGTGTGTTGGCCTTGGATGTAGAAATTCAGTTAGTGGATGTGAGTCATGTTTGGTATGTTGGTCAGTTGGAAAGGATAGATGGCACACTGTGATATGTTCTTGAATGTCTTATTTATGTGTCTGTGTTTGGTAAAAGAGACAGTTAAAGAAATAGATAAAGACGTTTTCTAACACAAAACACATGTATTTTGATTGGCAGAGATCAGTTTGGAAAACTCAGCATGTTTCCTCATCAACCAGCTGCACCTTGAGTGTGAATATAACGGCACATAAGGCTTTAATTATGTCAGCAGCATTTGAAGCATAGCTAAAACACTAAATGCTCTTCAACACTTACGTTTTGCAGTACAATTACTACTGAAGTATTCACTGAAACCGGCCTCGCTGTGTGCTCTGATTCAGTGACAGCAATACTGTACACTGGCATGTGGTAGGGCGTGTTATTGCCAAGTCAGTGCGGTTCGGCTGTGGCTTGGCAAATTGCTCCATCTTGCATAACCTCCTCCACCAAACGACTCCTTTCTAAAAACTGTTTTCTCTGCCTCAGATCACAAGAATGTTTTTGTCTGCCTGTAACCTGAAATGAACTCAGAGTAAAATTATAACAGTGACTACATTCAGTGAGCAAAAATCTCTACTAACATTTGCATTTTGTGATGACCTATTTGTGCACACGAGTTTATCATCAGATATCCTTGGACTTGTATATTTTATATTAACTTCTTTGAGCTCTAACTTTTAGTAAATTAAATAGATTTTTGCTACTTTAACAGTCGGAGTTGGAGCTACAGTGCAAATCTGCAGCAAGCTTTCAGACGCTATGAGTTGCTGTGTTCAGTGGCTTTGTGCATGCTCACACTTGATATTGTCATTGCTGTGATGCTAAGATGTAATATAAACAGTGCAGGGGTTAACATGCATTGCCAAATAGTGAAACTTTAAAATACAAAGTGTCTCAGTGTCTCCTTACCTGTGTGTGTTTCAGGATGGTCGTGCTCCCTCGGGTGTTTTGGTTTGTGCCATGTTCTGCTTCTGCCACCTCTTCAACAACCCGATTCCTGCTATGCAGCTGCTCAGCGCCAAGAGACCAGGTTCTGGCCTCTGGCCCTCACACCGCAGGTTTGCATCCCTGAACAAGTGTGCATGTGGGTTTGACAGAGAAAGAGAAGAGGGGAAGTGAGAGGAAGAAAGGTCAGGAAACTGGCATCTATAGAAGATACACACAAGACTTACATTTTTGCTGAAGATGTCTTTGTAACACCTATTACACGTTTTCCTTCCTACAATCATTTGACATGAGAGCAAAATTACCCCCTTAGCAAAATACGTCAATTCATTGATGACTGTGAAAAGACGTCCAGTGGACAGCCAGAATGAAAGTTTTTGTGATGTTTGATTTGACGATCCAACCTTGGAACATTAGCCCACCTGATGAAGGTTGAAAGACCAAAACATGGTATTTAATGAAGCTGATACATGGCTCTCTCAAAGTGCATGCCTCATGCAGGCTACTGAGGTGCATGGAAAAATAAAAAAATTTGGCCATCATTAAAACTGTACTTTTTAACCACAAGAAGTTCTTCAGATGTCTGTAACTGAAATTGAAAAGATGGACAACTTTTCAACGTCTTCAAAGATGTTGAATTGACGTCTTCTGGACGTGTTTGTGCTCAGTGGGTAAAGTCAGGCAGAAACAAAAAGGAAAGTGCTTTGATAGATTTCAGAGGAAAGAGACCTATCATATAAGATTTATGGTCAGTTACAAGTCATTGGTTTATGTGTGTGTTGGGAGTGGACATAGTCGATTACCTCGAAGCAGATTTGATTTCTTTGCTGTTGAAATGACTGATGGAGGTTGTTGCACTGAAACATACAGTAAATATTGTCAGGTTGTGTTGATTTTGGACCTAAAAGAAGTGTTGTTTTACTGAGAAATTAATCAGATGAGCTGTCGGCTGAAAGAGAGACAGGGCGAGGTGCAGGGCGAGGCAAGCAGACAGAGATCATGGGAAGATTATGAGCATTAGACACAGGTAAAACACAGACATGTGGAATCAAAGAACTAGAGATTAAGTCGGCTGAAGCGTTAGTACAACACAGGCAAACTGAACAATCCAATGCCTGGAGGACCTGGGTGGATATACTGCAGCGCTGATGAGTTGCAGATGAGTGGCTGTGAGCAGGTGTGGAGGCTGAGCAGCAATCCAGGAACCTAAAAAAGAAGGAAGAGTCATTACGTCACTGAATCTTGCTTTGGTGCCAGACTGTGGTGTCAGCTGTATTGGAGTCGATGGGAGATGCATGGAGAAACACACTTAAACCCTAACATATCTACGTCAGTTGACTTCTGATGAGGAAATGCCTGTTTTTTTTAATTCTAGCATAAGAACATAATTTCTAGTCTCATAAACTAGCGATGTTTGCTGTTATAGGTTGGTCAGAATAGGTAGAAAACGTGATCGCCAAACAGTGCAGCCACCACTCTTCAGTTTCCTCAACCTAAGCATGAATCTTAGGCTGCAGAGCTGGCAGACCTTCAAGGACACACATTTTATTACCCTCCCAGACAGTAGCTGTAGTATTTATCAGCAGGAGCTCCATCCTGAGCCAGAGTTTTAGTGCAAGTTGACCGAAGGTTTATGTAAACGGAAGTAGTAACATAATTCTGGACTTTGTTCCAAGTCCTTAATGGATTTGTCTGCACTTATCAGTGTGTTATCATCTTCCTCTGACTGGGTTGTGCTTCTGCTTGTTGTCTTGAAACAGCTACTGTATGTATAACATCTGTCAGTTTGTGAATGATTGGTACATATCACAAGAACAACTTACATGTGGACACAAAGTGAGGGATGCACTGGACAGTGACAACGAAAACAGGATAAAAGATGATAATATTTTCTCCTCTCCATGCAGGTACATAGGTTATGTTTGTAGCATGGTATCAGAGAAGCCCAGTCTACCACACTCCAAGCCCCTGCTGATCAAGGGCCTCACCATGACTCCGGTCCCCTGCTTCAACAAGCAGCGCAGCGGCTGTCGGCCCTTCTGCGACGTCCTTATCGGAGAGACAAAGATCTTCACCACGGCGCAGGAGTACGAGAGGATGAGGTAGGATGAGGATTGCTCATGTTGTTGCGAACAAACACACATTCATATCTGATATTGTTACAGTAACATCCATGTTCCTCCCTCCTACACACCCTGCATGTCCAGAGAGCACAGGGTCCAGGAGGGTAAGGTCGTTTTCCAACTGGGTGTGAGTGTGCAAGGAGACGTCGTCGTTTCAGTCTACCACATGAGGTCGACCATTGGAGGGCGTCTTCAAGCCAAGGTAAACTTCATGTGCTCTACTCTGCATCCTACTGAGTATTTTGACTGCAAGTAGCAGCATCCATGGAGGGACAAAACTAGAACCCTAATTCCAAGTTAGGACGCTTTGTAAAACATAAATAAACGAGAATGTGATCTGCAAATCCTTTTTGACATTTACACAATTAAAAACAGTACAAAGACAATATATTTAATGTTTTTCCTCATCAACATCATTTGGTTTCTGTTAATATATGCTTATTCTGAATTTGATATCAGCAAACTGTTTTAAACAAGTCGAGACAGGGGCAACAAAAGACTGAATGTCATTGTCAGCCAACAGTTTGTTTGAAAATGAATTTTATACAGCGTCCCGTCCCATTTGTTTAGAAACAGTGTTCTACAAAACATGTCTGTGTACTGATTAAGTCAACATCTTGATCAGACTTGACAAAAACAACATGACAATGGTGGGGAAAATAATCTAATTGGCACCAGAAGCTGATGTATCAGCCATCAAACTGTCTCAGGATGTGGTTGCAACTTATTTGAATATTTGTGCATCTTGAATCCAAACACAAACCCACAAACTGTCAGGAGGAAAGAAGTGAGAGTGAACTTGTTCATCCTGAATTCATGGAAAGATGTGGCTTTCCTCCAACAGAAACACTGGGAGAAACAGCAGACATATTAAATACATTTGTTCTCCTGTTGTCAGGTGTCCAACACCCAGATCTTCCAGATCCAGTTCCACACTGGCTTCATTGCTCCTGGTACCACCATGTTAAAGTTTAACAAGTGAGGACATTTCTTCTATTTAATCACAGTTTTGTGTGAAAATGGCAGGAAAAACTAAAATCATAATTTTCAGAGAAACATATTTTGAAAACAACACTGCCCGTTCCATTTTCTCTCTCATCCATCTTTCCTCTCAGACCGGAGCTGGATGCGTGCGACTCTCCTGAGAAGTATCCTCAGCTTTTCCACGTGATACTGGATATAGAGGTGGAGGGGGTGGACAAACAAAAAGACCTGACGCCGCCATGGGAGCAGTTCCCCTGTAAAGACCTCAGCCCCAACGTGCTCTTCTCCTGCCACCAGGAGCATCAGGATGCACTGGCAATCGCTGGTACAATACTATACAAACTGCCTCTGCTCACATAATGTTTAATCAACAACATGCTGTACACACACTTGAGTCATTAGCGTTTGTGTGTTTTTCTCTGTCATCTGCCTTTCTGAAAAGCTCAATCATGATACAGGGAGCTCGTTAAGTATCCACGTCCACAGTGGCTACTAAATGCTTGGAATTTAAACAAAAATATAACAGTGATTATATTGTTGATATTTAATTAAAAGATCTTACTTGGTTCTGACACAAAAGTGCTGTAAAAGCCTTGTGCTTTTACCTACTTAGTCATTATATCCTCATTACTGATGATTATTGGTCAGAAATCTCATTGTGTTAATATTTTGTGAAAGTACCAACATCGAGGCATTTTGGTCAGAAATATCGTGATAATTGATTTTATCACTCAGCCTAAAAATAGACTTGTTCTCACCAGGATAGAAAGAAGTGAACAATACACAGCCACACATTTCTATGCATGAATTTGTAAGATAGTTAGTGGTGGAAGAAGTATTGAAATCACCTAAGTAAAAGTAGAAATACTATTTAAAAAAAAAGTAGGTTATTCAGAGTGTCAAAGTAAAAGTGCAAATTATGCAGAATGCCACCCATCAGTGTTATATTATATTATTGGATCATTATTGATGAATCAATATGTAATCGCTACCTTAATGTTCTGACTAAGTGGGTCAATATGGAGCTAATTTGAACTAGGCTACTTCATATACTGTTGGGTAGTTTAATCTATAATAATCCATCATATTTTATAAACTGATTATATCATTTTTGTGTAAAACATCAATCTTAAAAGTGAGATGTAAAGTAAAATATATGGTGCAATATTATATTATAAGGTAGCATGAAATAGACATACTCAAGTAAAGTACTAACATGCAAAAACACACTGCCATATGTTTACATGTAGACACATGAACAAACTAATGAACCAACTCTCACTTTTGTTCCTACAAGATGAGATGGAGGGATTGGATCTGGAGGGTAAGACGGTAGAGGAGACCACAGACCTGTTAGAGAAGCTGATCAGTACAGTGACAGTAGTTAACCAGGTTTGGCTCAATTCAATCATACTGATTGACTCTATTGACGAATACATCGTCTGTTATTGGAAAATCACTTGGCTGTGTCCGTTTACAATCGGTATCGATTGAATTGAAAAGAACCCCATCCTTGTTACAGAGTGATATATCACTTTGGTGGATGATTTTATTCTCTTCTCTTCTCTTCTCTTCTCTTCTCTATCTTTATTCTGTGGGGGCATATATAAATTACTACTGTAAATAATTCCCCTTAAACACGTCTCTTGATATCCGACGAAAGCAGACCAGTGGATTTCTCAACTCAGTATCCAGAGAAAAGTTTCTAAGAAACCTTGTGGATACAAAGAACTGGGGGGGGGGGGGCTTTAAAAGCTGAAGGAAGACAACTTTAAAATATTCTACCAAAGTGAGATATCGCTCTAGATTGCTACTAGCTGAGGTTTATAGTCATATTGTACATCCCATCCCTTCTTTTAACGCATACTGTATGTTTTACTGATTGGATTCTTGTGAATAGAGATTTTTTAAGGTTGTTTTGGAAATATGTGCTCACACGACTGTAGGAGAATAGGAGGTGGAGGTAACGTATGTAGCTACTAGTTTGTATTTATGTCGACTTTCCAGTTAATTTCCTGCTTTGTTATTTCTTCCATGCTCTACTATCTCCACTTTGAATGCTTCTGTCTCAATTCTGTCTCCTTCTTTCGTTGCCTCTTTCATTTTCTTTCTGCAGAGCCGAGTCGGCCCGGCGGAGGTCCAGATGGTCGCGGCCATTGCGAGGAGAGCGAGCCCTCCGACGACGAGATGCTCTCTCTCTCCAGCCAGCGAAGCAACGCCAGCGCGGCCCCCCAGAAACCCGACCCTCCTGCTGCAGCGCAGGCCGCCCCTGCACCCGCTGAGGAAGTGGATCTTCTTGGCCTCGATGGGGAGGACATCAACCCCCGGTGTCCTTCATCTCAGCCCCCGCAGGCTGCAGCCACAGCCACTGACCTCCTGGGGGACTTGTTCGGGGGGCCACCGCAGCCAACCAGTGGGCCGTCGTCGGCCCAGTCCACACCACATAAAGTAGCCCCAAACACTGCCTCGCCTTGTCCATCTCCTGCGCCGCCAGGTGAGACTAAATAAGTTCATGAAGCATGAAAGATCATTCGTGAAATTAAAAAAAAGAGCCTGACGAAGTGATCTTAAGTCAAGGTCCACCAACTGGATTTTTCTGGTGCTTTCAATCAGGTCTTCATGAGAGCTGAAGTGGATCTTAAAGGTCCAGTGTGTGTGTTATGTTTTTACAGTAGCCCAGAAAGGAAAAACTAAACACGGACTCTAGAGAGGACCTTAAACATTTTTTATAGGTATAGATATCATATTTTATTCAGGGCAATGGTGTGTTTGATTTGGGCACCTGTCACTATAACTTGCTGAAGAAAGTCAGAGAGTGAGGAAGGTAGTCAGCAAACGTGACTAAAAGTAACATCAATAAAACTTTCAGACATGAACTCGTCTGTGAACATTTCTGCCTGAGTCACATAGAGAGATTTTCATCGGCAGTGGTGGTTGTTTAAAAATGAGGACAGCAACTCCCATGATCCCACGCTACTAACATATTTTCTTTTTGCTTGTTTCATTTGGAAAACTAGAGTATTTGAAAATACACTAAGAAACGCGACACATTCTGTAATGCAAATGCAAAGAAAATAAAATCAAACAAGTAAGACAATAACAAAGGTGATTATATTTGTTTCCCTCAGCGTTTGATCCCTTCGGGGCCGGTCCCATGCCCAAACCTCAGGACATGATGGGTTCATTCCTTGGACCAGGTAACGTGGGGCAGCCAGACCCCTTCCTGCATGCTGCTCGCTCTCCATCACCCACCCTCCAGCCTACAAGCTTGGGTAAGGCATGCTTCTGCTGCTCTGCTGCACTCTCTCACAGCATTATGAATGCAATAAAACCTTAAGGAGTCCACATCAGGGTGAGGCACATTATACTGTACAGTATCTGCTGCAATGCCTCATGCATCGTGATCATCTCCGCTCATGAAACACATTTTATTATTTGTTGTTGTCCAAAGAATCATTTAACTGCACTGTTTTTAATGTAGTTTTTCATTTTGATAAGCTTACTCACACACCAGCTTTGCTAGAGATAGTCTTTTTTATACTGCTGCTGTATGTTTGGCAATGAATGGGTTTGCATGATGTATGTCAGCCTGTCTGATTAGCATTGTTAGCATAGCTTGCATATTTCACTTCCAGCATGAATAATTCCCCATCAGCCTGAACTCCTCACACAGCCATTATTGTAAGTTCATACATGGCAGGACAATTCTTCTACATTAGATGTCGACATTTCTTTAGACTTCACTTTGTTACAGAGCAGTGTGTGCACGATGAAGCAAAAATTATCAGTGGGCTTTTCAATCAGTGTAGGATTGTAAAATTGACAGTAACATTTAAAGGTTCAATGTGTAAAACTTGGCCACAACCCAAGACAAATAACGGGCAGCATATCACTCAAGTAACCGCTAACTGCTGCTAACTGTAGCTGGCATTAGCTTGTTAGCTCAGGTCCGGACTGGTGGCTTGGAGCACTGGGGACATGTAGATGTTTATACTGCTAGCTCAGGAGCTTTGGACCAGGATAGGCTGGGGCTAGCTGGTTGGCATGTTAACATCAGTGGATCTCTGCAGCACAATACATAAATGTCATAATATCAAAATTTCTTCTCATTTTGGTGATAATTTTTGTAAATTTTAAGTTAATAACTTAAATATTGCACCTTTAATGTTTATTGCTGGCCTGAACCTACCTTAAGCTCACAGTAAAGCTTCTAAAACAAGTGTGGATTGGGCCTAAAACTTGTATGTATATATAGTTTTGCTGTTTTTTAAGCAAGGAAATATCCTTCTTCTTTTTTTATTGGTGGCAACACATTTTTCCACAGACCAGTGGCAACAAAAAACCCAATTAATACCCAACAAGGCCCACCCCAGTAGGCCTTTACATTTGTTTGCAGTGAGTATATATATATACATATTTGTATTCTGAAAAAAGGAAAAGAAAAGTAACAAGACGGAGAACCTGAGGAAGAAAATCTAGTATCAGCAGACAAAAAACAAACATAAAAGCAAAAACAAAAGCTAGATAAACAAAGAGAGTATACAGATGAGACAATTATGTTTTAAATGTGAAATTAAAGGTTGCTATTTACGGCAAGCAAGAAATTATCCATAGAAATATTTATTTTCAAGAACTACCAACTGGATCTGTTTAGACATCCGACAGCCTCTCTGACGCCTCACATGAGACCCAGTCCTGCTATTATTTTCTCCGGCTGTGTGGGTTCACACTGCTCAGCTCCCATTCACTGTGCGCTCAGTCTGTGACAAACCTTTATTTGCTTCAATAGGCCGGGGTTCCCCCGTCCCACCCACCACCCCGACCGTAAACATTCAGCAGCAAAACCCCATGGGAGGATGGGACTGGAACAGAACCGCTACCACAAGCACAGGTGAAACCTGTAACCCAACCATACACACATACACACACACACACACATACACTTAAACAACACTGAAGTATGTATTCACATGAGTGCAAGCTTTTGGAACTGGATGCTAAAAATCAAAAGAACTAAAATTCAAGTGTTTTCTCTTGTCACTGTTGATTTATCCAGGAGCAGGCTTTGGTATGGGCAGTCGGTCAGCCACTACCAGTCCCACAAGCTCAGTCCACAGCACCCCCACCCACCAAACCAAGCCAAACACCTTGGACCCGTTCGCTGACATAGGCAACCTTGGAGGAAGCCTTGGAGGTCAGTCACTGAAGATATACTGAAGTACATGAACTGATATCTTTATTATTTCCATGACATGTTTTATTTCATAATCTCCTTTCTCTCTTCAGGTTCTGGCTTCTCCAGCAAACCCACCACTCCCACTGGATCTACCCCTTTCATCCCTCCCATGGGCTCCCCATCGAGACCTCCTCCGTCTCCCCAGCACGGCTTCCCCTCTTGGCAGCCAGGTGCTGGAGGTGCTGGAGGTGCTGGAGGATGGCAACCCCAAGGACAGGGACCCGCCCCGCAGCCAAAGCCCAGCCCCAGCCACACCCCCATGCCTCACACATCGCCCCAGAACCGACCCAACTACAACGTCAGCTTCTCCGCAATGGGAGGGGGCTCGCCCAGCGCAGGAGTCAAAGCACAGGCTAGCATGGGTGAGCAGGAGATTAGATTTCATATTGTCTGTGATGATGCAAATGTTGTCAGGTTGTGAAGTTGTTACATTTTTGTAGGAATGAGAGTTTACAGTTTAAATAAATTCAACCCGACGTCACATAAGCTGCAATAGATAACAATAGATATATTGAGGACAGAGAGCAGAGAGATAGTTGTAATACACATTAACTGTAGACCCACTCAGTCAGTCGTTCAGAGGATCTTTCATCTAATAGTTCAAGGTTAAAAGTTGATGAGTAGTTTAAATAAATGTTTTCTGTATTTCTGTTTGTATTCCTCTCTGTCAGGTACTAAACCCAAGGCCTCGGATGCCAACTTTGACGACCTGCTGTCCGGTCAGGGTTTTGCAGGCACCAAAGAGAAGAAAGGGCCCAGGACTATAGCAGAGATGAGGAAGGAGGAGATGGCCAAAGAGATGGACCCTGAGAAAATAAAGGTAGGGGCTTGTGTTTCTGATGGGATACTGAGTAACATCTGTGTTTGCTGTTGAACTTTCTGTAAAAACAACATAAAGTCCCATGACACTTGTGTCACGACATCAGAGCAGAATTACAGTTTGACTTCAGTTCAGTGGGTTTTTTGTCATCTGTTGAACCTGTGTTGCACAATAGAAGTGATTCAGTGATCCCCAAAAGTAGGGTGGTGCACTCAAAAACCTTTGGCTGTAAAAGCCTTTCTGTTTATTCCAGAATTAACGAAGCGGTCAATGTAGGTCTCCCATGACCAAACTTGGTTGCTCTAATTGCTCCTTTAAAAGCATTTCACCAGACCCGCCAAAATCACTGACAGCATTTCTGCTAATTATTGTTCCAAATCTGGTCATCAACAGCTAATGGCTTCTCTCCCTCTCCTGTTTGTGACCCAGATTCTGGACTGGATCGAGGGGAAGGAGCGTAACATCCGTGCTCTGCTGTCCACCATGCATACTGTTCTGTGGGAGGGGGAGACGCGCTGGAAGCCTGTAGGCATGGCTGACCTGGTTACTCCAGAGCAGGTCAAGAAGGTCTACCGCAAAGCAGTCCTGGTCGTCCACCCAGATAAGGTGAGACAGATAAAGACTAGTCGACTGAAAGTGAGGATCTTTAACTGTATGCATAAAGGGAGAGAAAACAATGCGTCTCTGTCCGAACAAGTTCTCTTTTATTAACCCTCATGTTTTGTAGATGTTGGTTTTACTTCCTCGTTGTCCAGGGTCCAACAGACACTCTTTTCTTTTCTTCTACCCTTAATAATAAAGCGGTGCTATTATACCAAATAAGGAAATAGAAAAGTTTGAAATGTTTATATGTTATATGGGGCAGTGGTTGTCAAAGGTCAAGGAGCCCCAAACTGACGCAAATTAAACCACAGACCCTGATTTAATAGGGTTTTTACTTTCAGATGATTTATTACAGAAATAGTATCAAACCCAGGACCAGTCAAACATTCTGGCATAGTATTACTTATCAATGGTTTCCTGGAATGAATGAATGAATGAATGAATGAAAGAATGCATTAACAAGACACAAAATCATTTCACACATATTTCTCACAGTCAATAACCGAATAACCTTCATAGTATACCATTATACCTACCTATAGTTTTTATTAAGTTGCAGTGCGCTGAGCTCCAGGGCCAACGCACATTACTTATGTTTTGGTTTCAATTAGACGCCTGAGAGGTTAGACTTCAAACTGTTGCAAAACCGAGGGGTTGTGTGGCCCAAAAAGTTCTTTCAACACCATTCATAGATACAGAGCAAATGAACACCCAGTGTATTTATGTTTTATTATGTTTACACCTTTGGTTTCTGAGAACCCAAACAGAAAAAGGTGGCAGACATCTTATTTTTGGTTTAAAATCATGTTTATAAGCAATTCTCATAAAATTAGGAAAAGTCATGAAGTCTCAGGCTGATTTAACTGTGATCAAAGAGACATTTAACATCCAACGATCATTAATGTTGTCAAAGTTAACAGTTGAATATGAACTTTTTCACACATGATATAAACAAAGACAGTAAAACAATGATAACAACAAAAATAACTATCACTTCAGTAAGGGGATATCTCAGTGATCCAAAAGTGGTTTTCAACCAATCAAATAAAGAACTACTCTCCTGGTGAACGGAGTTAGCAGTTGAATGAAGATGATTTACTATATCACCAATCGTAGCATTATAGTCAGGCACAAAGGTACAACATTCAGAACCGATAACAGCACAAGTTCCTCCCTGAGCTGCCAAAAGAAAATCCAAAGCTGCTCTGTTCTGCAAAGCTAGAAGTCTAACAGAGGCAAGTTCACTCGATATCAGCATGAGAGCCTTACCGGTTTCATTAGCTATGACTTCAATTGCATGAGACAGATCTGCGATTTGATCCAACGCAGACATAACTCCGTAAAAAGGAAGAAGGGGGCCGAGAGCATTCTTGAAAGCCGATTGATGATGAGTCCCAAAGATGTCTGAAACTCCACGTCGTGCTCGTTTAGGAGGACTTTTGTGAGGCAGGGTGTGAGCCACTCTCATAGCCGGGATGATGTATGCCAAGCCACAGCGTCCTTTGTAATCCACAGGAAGATACGGGTATGCGAGGTTTCCACATACCCAGTACATTCCCACAGGAGAGGAGATGGAGCAGGTAGCAGTGCGGTGAGCTAGAGCGCTGAGGCGAGCCTGGCCTGCTGCCGCCAAGCAGCGCTCAGGTGCAGAATCCAGAGACTTAAAGCCCATATTGGTGTGTTTGGGTTGCCATTTGAATGTACGCAGGCAGTCGGATTGTCCGACGGGTGTCTTGCCATCATTCTCGAGACACCACGGGAACGGCTGAGGCATCATATTTATGGGAACGGGTTTTGGGGATTTGAGACATCTGTTGCAGTTTGTGTGTCGTCCAGAACAGTTAAGTGGTCTCATTTTGGAGACTCGGGTACAATCAGGGTGAGAATAAGACTGAGGCGAGGGAATATGCATGAGGCGGCAGGTGTCACAGTCAGAGGCAGGTAAGGCCATCAGAGGTAAGCCTTCTCCAGCTGTGTTGGGCATTAGGCCGCAGACATAACAGCTGGAATTTGGGTTTATGTGGTTGGCTACTTGCCATGCCATAGTCAGGAAAATATTGATATCGTCTACACGTACGTCTGGTGCTTTTATCGCCTGTGGAGCTCCCAGGATGGACTCCACCAAGATCAGTGTTAGGACAGGTATGATCAGGGGCATCCTTGCAATAGGAGTCAAAGGCTCTGGATCTTCACAGTTAGAGGAGGAAGCTAGAGCACTTTTATGGATGTGTTTGCGTCATGTAGAGGCTCTAGCAGAAAACCAGCACCATCAACATCATCTTGAAGGCAGTTTGTACCTGTGGAAAGAATACAGAGAACAGAGAATCACTCACAACAGCTCAGAAAACCTAAGTTCTTACAAATGGCAACAGAAAGACATCATAACAGCAGCCCGTAAAATAACCTCACCTGTGGTTTCAGTCTTCAGAGCAGCCTTTTTTTTTTTACTTTCTGGGGATTCAGGTTATGTCTCGAGGATCTGTCGTGAGCTCATGGCAGGTAGACATCACCAGCATGAATGCGAGGAGAAAATATAGGACTTCTCACTCCTCTATTCATCCCCTCTTTATCAGAACAAGCACCCAAAATGCACCCAATCCAGAGGTGTCCAGTGAGTGAATCACAAGATAAACACCTGCTAATCAATCATTACAAGCAAACAGGATTTCACTCAGACTTACAGGCAACAAACGGTACATTTATAGTTATACTCCCAGCATTTAAACACACACACACGTTGATTATTGGCAAGAGGAAAATGTAGAACATGAAGACTTAAATAAGTCATCAGCAGCTTCACATTAAAAAGTAAGGCATAAAATAGAAACACAATAAAAAAGTAATAAACAAAACAGGTATAAGAAAATAATGGTGACCTGTGCCCTCGTCACACAGGACTAATATCCACAGGGGACCTCATGTGATTTCATGTCCCATATTCACACAGATATGCAAAGTATTTTTGACAACAGATGTTTAAAAAGAAATAACCCTGAACCACCGGCGTTTTGATTTGCACATGACTAATATTATCACACAACCTCTGCATCCTCCTGCATCCATCAGAGTCTACCCCCGAAATTATTACAAATTACTAGAGACTTTTTTTTTCATTCATAACTTCATGGAATGAGCCAAGAACAGGAGGTTCTTCAAACTTTTAATTGAAGACAATTTTGAGCATTTTGTAGTTTTAACTGTGAGCTTTCTTTGAGAATCTTTTGTAGGTTTTTGTCCATTATTTAGTCTGTTATTTAAACCTGTTGGTTGTTTTCACCCTCTCTGAATTGTTTGTATTAAGCCACAGTTATTTGTCACCTACTTTTTTCCCTCAGTGGTTCCTCACCTGTGTGAGAATACATTGATATTGTGGGTGATTGTATGTCAGGTTCCTCTTTTTTTTCACGTCACATGCAGCTTGATGATATGTCAAAGCAGGTGTTTTATATCCAAGTGATTTGCCAGAGGTAAAACACCTGCTTTGCATGACTCGTTTGAAGTGCAACATATTTTAATTTGATTTCCTTCTATGTTTCTCCCGCCCAGGCGACAGGACAGCCCTATGAACAATATGCCAAGATGATTTTCATGGAACTAAATGACGCCTGGTCAGAATTTGAAAGCCAAGGACAAAAACCCCTCTACTGAACAAA
Organism: Pagrus major; assembly: GCF_040436345.1. Classification (NCBI taxonomy): domain Eukaryota; kingdom Metazoa; phylum Chordata; class Actinopteri; order Spariformes; family Sparidae; genus Pagrus; species Pagrus major. The sequence goes on along the minus strand of NC_133225.1, from coordinate 24,783,390 downwards.
CAGTGAGAAGACGTGAGCGAGGAGAGGACGTCCCTGCTGATTCTGTCATCTAATCCTAAAAAACGTGTCACCACTTCTGGTCAACATACCACAACCAAACCCTACAACATCTGCCTTCATACCTGTGCTTTGACCCGTACTTCTCACACACACACACACACACACACACATAACATCCAGTTGATCTGCAAAGACGGCAACAGACTACAGAACTCCAGACTAACAGTGTAACTGAACTGATGACTCCCTGTAGCTCAGATGTACCAACCTACTGTATGTATGTGGTGCAACATTGTCCTTCCTTGTTGAGTGTCCTTAGCTCTGAACCAACCCTCCGATCAAAGCAGATGTCACCGGGATGTCTAGAGAAACAGAGACAGGCTTGATTCAGAGGAGTCAGATCAAACAGAGAGAGAAGACGATGATAAGAGAAAAACACATCAGGGAGAAAACTGAAGAAGCTTTTCACAGACTGCTGGAAAGACGGGATTCAGAGCGCCAGATAGTCTGTAAGGCACAAAAACCATTTAACAGCAATCAATCCACGTTCTTTTAGGGAGATAGATTTTGATTTGTACTTTGAGTGAAAATTGGGTCCGTGATCAGTTCTGTCATACATATTTTAATGCAATAACATGTGAGAAATACACGAAACAACAGCAGCATTAATTTATTAAATGTTTTTCACTGATTGGAGTGGAAGTGAACTAAAACCAGACCTGTTCTCAGTCAAAATCAAGCACAAAAGAAAGAACTAATTAGAGATCGACTGATAAAGATTATTAGTAAAGAAGAGAAAAAACTCTTTGTGTCAAAATTGAATGTAACTAACTATAAATTTGAGGTACTTTACTTGAATATTTCCATTTTCTGCTACTTTGTACTTCCATACCACTACATTGTTTTGATAACTTTAGGTATTAGTTACTTTACAGATTCAGATTATTCAGTGTTGATTGGCTATTACTTGTGACATGTAACCAATCAGATAGTGCTGTGGGTGAGACAGTAGCCATGTATTCTGATTATAATCGGTTTAAAAGCCTAAACAGGCACAGAAAAATCAGCCAATAAAGATCTTTGTCTTCTGATTAAAATTTCTTCCCCAAAATTACATTGTACATTACATAGCTTTTTCATAAACTGATCAAAATGAAAACTGTCCCATGTAAATGATATAAGCAGAATATTCTCTGGCTGCGTTCTTTCTGCTCATGACCATCATCTTGACGTAAATGCGTAGTGACATACGTTTCTCCACTTACAGAGATGGTGGCTTCTAAGGTGAATTGGACTGCAGCGAGTTTGTTTTTAATACAAACTTAAGATAATACTTAAGAACTCTAAATACATCTAGACAATAGATATTCACCTTCAGGACAGGAAGCTGATAAAGACATGTGCCGAAAGAGGTCAAATATCGAATGAGGAAAAGGAATGCATGACATAACATATCTCTTGAGCATGTCATACAGCTGTTCCTATTAAATCGGTTGCTGCATGTAAACACCAGACCTGTTGATCCAATCCTACGTAAACAGTTGACCCAAAATCTTCAATCGGATTGAAGACATATTGTCCATGTAAACATAGCTACTGACTGAGACCACAGAGCAATTATCAGCAATCGGACACCAAAAACAACGTTACTAATTAGCAAAAAAATGCAGAATATCAGCCCTGATAATGGGCCAGGCTGATAATCAGTCTGTCCCTGTTATTGTGTTATTTAGAAGTGTTATGAAAGTGCAAAGAGATGGGAAGCAAAGTGCTGTTACTGTTTCTGACTGTAACTCTGATTACAGGTTGGTTTCATCATCATTAACTTTCGAATTTAGTCGCTAAAGATAAATGAAAATTAAACTTAAATAAAAAATTAAAAAAACACAGGTCAGAAGGCTGCTGCAGTTTAAATTCCTGACTTAATATTCATGCGACAGATTAACAAAAAGATCTTTGACCGGTGTGTGTGATGTAATCAAGCCGTGTGTGTTTCTGGGGAACTGGGGATTGTACGCTGTATTTCAGGATTAGCACGTTTACAGTTTCGAACATGAAGCACATCAAAGCCTCATGCGTACTCACTCATATGTGTGTTTTTGTAAGGTAGCGCTGAAAGCACAAACTTTACCTGGTGCAGCTTTGAAGGAATGCCATTGTTATTTATTTATTATTAGTTTGTTTTGTTCATCTTCATTTTGTTGCTTTGTGTGATAGACCTGCTGCATTTTGGTTGAAAGCAACTGCACATATCATCAGCTAATGTATGTAAAGGACATTTTCAGTGTCTCAGGCCATTAACATTTACAATTTTTGTTTCCATCTGACTGAAATTGCACGAATGTGTTTAACCCTCAAAGACCGAGACAGCCATCGACGACTAAAAGTAGCTATTGCTCTGAAATGAGAGATTCTCAGCTTTTGCGTGGTGACACACTTCTTGTTTTGGCATTCCAGGGCACCATAGTGAACCTGAATACGCATCACGTTCTGAGCATTGACTCGTCAAGAACACCCACCAGCAGCCGAGCTACTTTTGTTGTTTATGTTTAATGAATAATATATTGCTCTGAAAAAAGTCACTTCTGCTTCAGTGTCCTCTGTTTTAATTTTAAACCTTTCTATTTACTCTCTTTGAACATCTACATGATCTGTAAATTCAAAATATAGAATTACACAAGTTTCAAGATACTTTTGTAACGACCATCTACACATTTTTTTTTTTCAAAAAACTGAACTTCCTGACGTTCTGTCTGAGCTCACAGTGAAGAAAACATCCCATTTTTAATGGTGTTTTTTAAAAATTCCAGTAAAGCCATCCCTTCTCAGACAAAGCAGATGTAAAATTGGGACGTTAAATGAGTAAGACAAAAACTTAAGGTTCTCCTGAATCGAATGATGTTCGGCACTTGATGCTGGCTGTTAGAAAAAACAGTCAGGCACCCCAGAAATTGTTCAGGTCTTTGAGGGTTTAACACTGCAATGCTGCACCTTTGATTTTTCTCTTTGCAGAACTGTATCTCATAAGATGATATGTAAACTGTAAGACTGATGATTGAATTAATGTGCTTTACTGTATCTCACTGCTTCATATCTCTAATTTCACTCATATCCTACATACTGTATCTCTACTGTCATTGCAACACTGATTTGCACCCATTGAAAGTTTTTTGTATCACTTCATGTAATTTATTTAAGTTTGTTTGACATCTCTGTCACACCACTGACACTTTTATTTATAATTATCATGCAGCTTTCTCTCTGGATGAATAATACTGACATATCAACAGTGAGGTACAACCCACAGTCTTAAAGCATCAGCTGTGAGTGTTGCAGGTGCTGTTCTCCATGTAATTTCACTTATAAGCTGACTGATGTGATCCTCCGTATGATGGAAATTGACTTCTGACATTATCTTCTTGTGTGGAAAAGTATTGAATAGTCCTAGGATTAGGTCCGTGGGCCAATGACAAACATATGCAACAACAAAATGTATGTATTTACCTGTTAGAAAGCGGAAACTGAGGGAAGGACACTGATTCGATCTCACAACATCCTCAACTTCCAGCTTTGTGTTACTGACAGATCTCTAGTGAAAAACCTTCTTGAGCTGTTTTATCCTGATGTTTGACAGCTGTTATCACTTCAAAAATGTGTTAATAATCAGTTTTAACACATGCAAATTCAGCAGAATTGTTGCCTTCATGTGATTGTTCTTTATTTCTTTACTGATTTCAGTCTTTATCTCTCTAATTTGGAGATTTAGATGAAGAATTGGATGATTTTTTTGCATTTAATCCATGTTAACCATCATGTTTCCCCCCTTTGCTGGACTTCATTATCGCCCAGGATCACCAGTTTGTTTATCTACATTAAGAACTGAATACTGATGAGTGGATAAAAAGAGTATGTCCGTTTCTTCAGCTGGATCACATCCCTGAATAAGACACTGGGCCTGAAAACGTCTGATCTAAAGGCTTTCTTTGGTGACTTACAGACACAGGAGGTGTGTAGTACCTGCTTCTCTATTTACACTGAGGACTTACATGTGAAATAACCTCCATTAGCTCCCTCGCTGACCGAGTTCTCTATCCGCAATCTTACGGCTATGTTAAAAAGCTAACCTCTATATCGTAGTCAATGGATGTGTGTTGTTTGAAGTCGTGGTATGTATGGAAGTGGTCCGATTTGGATACAGACTACTGTACGTTATGTGTTTGCCTGTCTGCTGTTCAAGTATTACTAAATTGTGTAAAAGTTCTGTTCATGTGCTCCTTTTCAGTTATGTTGACCGTTACAGGATGTACATAATGATCAAGTGCAGTGCACAACAATAAATAAACTGAAAACAGGAGAGGTGTGGAGTGTTCAGCAGGGTTTATGTTTCTCTCGGTGTTCCTGCTTTTGGTCACTGGAGGGCAGCACAGCACATGAACCACTCTAGTGCCATCTTAAAGGATAAGTTCATCAATGAAAATTCTGTTATTATCTACTCACGCTCATGCTGATGGAAAGTCATGTGAATGTATGTAGTCTACAAAACATTTCTGAAGCCTCACAGCAAAACAGTGTTCCAGCATTCTCCTCAACAACTGAAGTAGATGGGGACTAAAATGTGAGAAAAGCAACCAAAATAAAAAAATTAAATGGCTTTGTTCAACTCGTCAGCCCGGGGATCCCAAATTGATTTGAAGAAGATGTTATTTACACCCTCGACAGGCTCAAGCTCTCGCTCCCACAGACAGGGTGCAAGCAATTGGTTTTAGCTTAGCAGATACAGTGAAGATTTCTGCTTAAAAAGGGGCTGTAAATGACATCTTTTCAAATAGATTTGGGATCCCAGGGCGTCTGTTGACTTGGATGACGCTGGACAAGCTAAATGGAGTCATTTTATGTTTTGTTTTTTGTTTTTTTGTTACATCCTGCAAACATGTTTCATTTTTTAAAAATAATAAATCCTGATATCCGGCTGCCAATACTTCAGTAGCTTCCTGCACACCTCTGCAGACACTATATAAACATAACCTCCATAAAATTGTAGCACCTGGCAGTCTTGTTTAGTTTAATCTTTTTTGTTGTCATCATAGAGAACTTTTAAACATCTGCTTGAAAAATAAAAAATGTGAAAAATAAAATGTGGACCATGAAAGTCACTCCACTGGAGGGAGCCATATAACCAGAAGAGTATCTATCCATCTATTTGGTGCATCTGTTTGCCATTACATTGTATGATAAATATTATATACCAGTTATCAGTGTCAGTGGGCCGTACAGTTTTAACAACCTGAGAAAATGTTCATCTTCTACAGGTATATGCAACTTGCATTTAGTATTTTATGGACTTGTTGAGAAATTTTTGAAGCAGCATTTAAATCTTCATGTATGAGATAACATTTAGAGAAAGTAACCTTTATTTTAACAGCTAAATACCCCAAAGTAGTCAAAATGTTTGATTTGGACATTATATAGATCTTATTTTGGCTTATTTTTTATTTTTGGGTCAAATGTCTAAGTGGGTCTTGGTCCCACTGCACTGCAAACATCAGTATTTCTAAAATCTTGACTACAGCCCCACCACCTCTCATATGAAGGAGGCTCCTTTCTGCAAACCAAGAAACCAAACATGCAGGACTGTAGATACCTTTCTGACGCCGAGGACCTGTCCTCTGGAATCTGTCTGGGAATTTACATTCTGCAATTTTAACACGTCTATTAAGTCTAACTGTAATCCAACACAAAAATAAAGAACTGTACTGAAACACATTTAGTTCTTCATGTTTGGAAATAAGACCTACAAAAAAAAAAAAGAACAAAAAATCTTACAGTAAATATGACAAATGAAAAATGAAATATTTGTAATTTTGTGGTATCCTAACCGGTCAGATTGATCTGAGATTAGTTGATTGAGGGCATTTGAACTCATGACCTGAGTTTAACTTTCTCTTAACAATGTTGTCATGGTGTTTTTGGACTGCCTTGTCATTGAATAAGCTTAGTGGCAGCCTGGTCATCTGCTCTGGTCTGGTCACTGTCCTCAACTCCTCATGTGGCTATTTGACATTTACTTTATAAAACCTCATACTGCCTTTTAACCTAAAACATTCTTTATGATGAGTAAAGAAACATTGTTTTGACCTTCTTCTTCTCTGTTTGGGTTATTCCGGTTATTCAACGTTACAGCAGCTCCCTCTGCAGCACGAGCTCACACAGGCACAGGAAGCAGTCTGACGTAACCAGAATCTCAAAGATGGCGGCGTTGGTTGGTAAGTGATGTTTTGACTAAAATGATTCGCTTTTAACAAACAGCACAGTGTTTTCAGACTTGTGTGAGTCAGAATATCTACAAAATTAAGCACGTAAAAGTGCACCGCCATGTGGTTTTACTGTGTCGGTAGTCGGATTTGTAACTTTTACTGACTGCGCACACTGACCTTGCTCTGTCTGCGTTAGCACGGAGGCTAACCAGGTTAGCTAACGGTAGCGCTTACATGAGCAAAGCGCAGGCAAGCATTAGCTAATACACGTAAACACATGCCACCTTTTAACTAACCGACGAGTGTGTCACTCTTGTGTTTTATTAATCTCGACTAGAGATCATAGCAAACATGTCGTTGGCCCCAGTGCGTGTCGCCCGCTATTAATGATGCAGTCAAACAAAACTCCCCTTGAAAACTGCAGATTTGGGGTTCTCCTCTGCATTTGCGAAAGTTGTTCCGTGTATAGTCATCTAAGAGCTTTTAGAAATCGCCAGGGGTTACTCACCATTTCGGCATGCATTAATGACACCAAGCAAAACTTAATTTAGTAAAAAAAATAACATTTTACAACTGCACAATACTAAGCTAAACGGGGTATCACATAGCATTCAGTATGATCACCTCTTGCTCAGTGATGAGACAATACAACGTTTAAAATATGTGAAGTACTTACACTGTATGTCAGTATAATAAAATGGGTTGTCTTTTGCAGCGCCTCGCCTGGCCTATTTTGGCTCATTTTCAACAAGGTAAGAACCTTTATAATGCTGTTCATTGTTTCGAAACGTAATTTACTCCAGCCTGGTCCAGCTGATCCAACAGCTGTCCAAGTATAATACCCCTCAGAGATGTGGAGTAGCGCATTTGTTAATGGGCTATTGTAAAGGTCCAACTAATTGAATTCAACTTCACTAGGCAGTAAATGCAGGGTGGAATATCCACTAAAAATATAGATTTCTTTACCACATCACAGTAGGTCATTTACACTGGTAAGTACATATAGCCTCTTTTTTTCTAACAACTGGCTTCCAACCTACCCAGTTTTTATATTGTTAAGTTTGATAAATTTTTGATTTCAGTTTATCTTCTTCAGCAAAGAAAAGAAAGGGTCCTCACTCAAAAGCAAGTGCTGAAATATTTGCTGAGCTTGACAGGCTGTGCGGCTTGCTTTTGGCAGCGGGAGCCCTCAGCCTGTATGCTGTTCAGAGGCACAGTCGAGTTAATCCTTTAAAGCGTCACCAAGTTTAGGAAGCTCAGACAAACTCATCGTATCCCACAAAAAATCTTCCCATCTGTCCATCGCATACAATGTGGAGATTCAATTTCACACTGTAGTATTTCACTATTTCCCTCTTGTGGAATTGACTGTTTCAACATGTGCATAATTTATCAAATAGTCATACATCCACTTTATTCATGTCCTTTTAATTCATTCAATTCATTTATTTATTGCCAACCTTTTTTGCGTTTACTGTTGTGTCTCCATGTAACAGGCCTATTTCAGTGTTTGCAGTTCAACAGAAGAGTCTGCACAGCAGTGCAAAAAGCGAGAATGCCTCCACGACGTGAGTTTGCCAAAAATACTCAGAACAGACACTCGGTAAACACTGTGCGCATGGTCACGATCCCCTCCATCCTTCTGTTCTAGTGTGATTCCTGTCAGAGAGAAGAGCACGGCAGTGGCAGCAGCCAAACCAGCAGCTGTAGCCAGCAGCAAGGGGGAGTATGTTATCACTAAACTGGACGACTTGGTTAACTGGGCACGCAGGGTGAGTAGATGAGAAGATGCTGGCTGTGTTAATACGCACTAATGTGGTGTGGATTAATTAAATTCTGCAGTGTTACTCCCTCATTTGTTCAACTGAGAATAAGACTAATCTCAGGTTCACACATGGAAATAAAAGTCCTCTTGGTATTGGAGTCCTCTATCTAGAGATGTGTGATGAAACATGTAATGAGTACCTGTTGTTGGTCTAAAATATTGCAAGTTTGGTGGTTTTGTCTTGTGTAGATGGTGTAGTTTCACTTGTTCCATCTCTTAGTCATGTGAAGGTTCATCTTTCTGAGCTTGTCAAGTATCCAAACCTTTTAACTGCTCAGCTGCCTCTGTTTTGCAATTATAGAAAAATGATTTCATAAATGAATTGCACGCTGGCACCGTTTGACACTCACACAAGCAATTAAGGCGATAATTACAAAGGCAGCTTACCTTGTGAGTCATTGAGTTGAGCTGGCACATACCACTGAACAGTATGTACCAGTTGTACTAGAGGTCTGACAGTCAGATAGAGAGCTGTTGCATGAATTTCTGTGACTGTAGATGCAAACACAGCACATGTCATGTAGCAAAAATGAAAACCTCAGACAGTTTGACAACAAGCCAAACTCACAAACACTGACTGGTAGGACTGATAGTTATGTGGCACTTACTTAAAAACCCCACAAACTGTGACCTCAGTTTCAATAAAAGAGCTTGACTTCTTTTTGCTGGGCTGTGGCATTTTCAGGTGTATTTGTTCCATTCCATATGGGAACTAATTAAACAAAATAATTCATTACAGAATCAGCCAAATAGCAGAGAGATTAATGTCAACATGTACTGACATTGCTTTTAAAGCGGATATATTGGTGCATCTCAAGTCTTCATATGTTGCTGGTCTGGTATCACCACTGATTTTCTTAATCAATCCAAGTCCAAATGACAAGGTGCAAAATTAATTAGATTTCCATTTGGAATCGATTGAGTTAGAAATGTGTCAGTTACAATACCAATTTTACTTGGATATGAAGGAGATTCGAAGAAAACTAATGCCTTAATATACTAAATGGTTTATTTGTTAAGCAGAAAATCTACCCAATTTCTGACCCTGACAGGCATCCACAGGAAAAGGCATATATAAAAGATGGATCTCTGGATTTTATGAACTGATATCAGATCAGTCAAATGAAGATTTGAATCGAATTTTTACCCAGCCCTAGAAGAAAGCTTTGTGTCTGTGTTAATGTTTTTGCTCTGGTTGTGTTTTTTATTGATTTATCTCTTCTCCGCTTCCTCCTCAGAGCTCTCTGTGGCCCATGACCTTCGGCCTGGCATGCTGCGCGGTGGAGATGATGCACATGGCGGCGCCTCGTTACGACATGGACCGCTTCGGAGTGGTGTTCAGAGCCAGTCCCCGACAGGCTGATGTCATGATCGTGGCAGGAACGCTGACCAATAAGATGGCTCCAGCTCTGCGGAAGGTGAGGGAGGGAAAGGGTGAGATGTAACGGTAGCATCTTGCATCATGTCTTTAGTTTGATTCAGTGTAATGTAGAAAAAACAGTTTTTCTGCCCTGCTCATAGACATTGTCAGTTGCAACTTCTCTCTCTCTGTCAGACTTCTCTGTCTGCGGGATGTGAGCGCTGAGAACAGTATAGCTGTTTAAACGCTGGCTGGATTATGACCAGCCTGTCAGTGGATTCGGAGACTGGCACAAAGCCTTCCTCCAGCTGAAAAGACAGATTAACTCTTAGTCAGACATTATATAAGTGTGACTTCTTCCCAACAGGTGTACGACCAGATGCCTGAGCCCAGATACGTCATTTCCATGGGAAGGTGAGTTAATTATATTACCACAACTGATCTGATATTAATGTTTTCTGTGTTTCTTAATATTCATTTTTGCTGTGATTTTGTTTATTCCTGCTTTTGTCTAAAGTTCTCCTTCCCTGTCTATGGCCACAAGCCTCATTTTGCTAGCCACAAGCATTTACATGAAGTGTAACACCTCACATTGTTGTATTTAAGAGTTTCAGTCAGTACTGCTTGAGTCATTGTGTCTTAAATTGTAGTCATCCTGCGCTGCAAGTGGAATGTTTTTTGCACTTTTATAGTTGTCTAACTCTGTGTGGGTTTAGGTTTAAGAGTGTAACCTTCTCATTAAATGTCTCAATAAGTCAACTTGTAATTTTCCTCTTCCAGCTGTGCTAACGGAGGAGGCTACTACCACTACTCCTACGCCGTTGTTAGAGGTTGTGACCGAATCGTACCAGTGGACATTTATGTTCCAGGTAAACTTTGCTGCACAATATTGGAACCGTACAATCCTTATAAATGGAAATGGAAAGTACTGTACATTCAATTTAAGGAATTGTGTACATGCATGTTATGGCAAAAAGTATGTGGACATCTTTTGGATACTAGGTCCTAGTAGTTTATTTCCAATAAGAGAAATCCTACAGTATACCTGACCCTTTGGATGAAGAGCTGATCTAGTGCCACCTGGACAGGGGTGACTCGAGATCTACTGTAACAACGGATATTTTAAGTGTGCTCCCAACTTTGTAGCAAGTTTGATTGTTTTCTGTTTCAATGCTCCTGTGCACAAAGCCCTGGTCCATGAAGAAATGGTTTCCCAATTTGGTGAGGAAGAACTTAAGTGGTCTGCACAGAGCCGTGACCTAAACCCCATCAAACACCTTTACGAAAAAATAAAATTCTGACTGCAAATCAGGCCTCATCGCCCTACATGAGTTGCCAACCTCAATGATGCTCTTGTGGCTGAATAAGAGCAAATCCTTGCAGACAGTTTCTAAAATCTTGTGGGAAAGCCTTCACAGCACAGGGGAGGCTGTTACAGCAGCAGATTAAAAGCCATGGTTTTAAAACAAGATGGTCAACAATCAAATGGGTGTAATGCACGGATGTCCTCATACTTTTGGCCATGTGCTGAATGAAGCCATCTCTTAGGATTAAATTAACAGTGGTGGTCTATCTATCAGTACGACTTATTATATTATTAACCAGTAGGCACTAACCAGGATTTCAACATGGGTTTCTAGTTGAAAACTGGCTGTTTTCACTTTTTTTTTTCAATCAGCTGAAATGTGGTTACAACATCGTATCAAAAAAACACACATTTTTATAGTCATTTTGATCATTTGTTCAGTTTCAGGCTTAAAAATAGACAATATTGATAAGTGTGAAGGTATTTCTCTAAAGTCATATTGCACTGTAGGCAAAATGTGGTCTATACGTAGATGTAGTAATTGCAATGGAGACATTTTTCATCCTCTTCCATGTGCAAATAATAGCCTATTGTCATTTTGGAGCCTGATAGAAACCACATCTAAATTTCTCAGTTGAAATTATTATTATTGTTGTTACAGCAGCTGTAATGAACCAGTAGTAGATATATTACTGAATACTTGGATTATTACCAAATACTGGTTATAATAGTGTTTATAGTTTTATTGTGGGAAATAGTGGAATAACATGATGAAAGCATTGTATGGTTGTCTTACTGCCTGCAACCTTCATGCTGCATATAGTACTTAGTAAATTAGTCATCATTCAGCTGTGTTTTACAGACTGATAGGATCAGTGTGTGACAGTAGCAGCCAAGTCAGGCTGAGCTTTTTTTCCCACCATGTCTCTGTGAATTCAAGTCTTCACCAAACATAAAAGAGTCGTTCCTGTCCTCAGGTTGTCCCCCGACTGCAGAGGCTCTCCTCTACGGCACTTTACAGCTACAGAGGAAAATCAAGCGTGAGAAGAAGATGACAATCTGGTATCGGAAGTGAATGTGTTATATGTGTGTGTATCTGGTATGTAAATGTATTTCTGGTTTCATTTGGAGCGCTGCTCCTCCTCCATGTAGAGCTGCAGGAACTCAATAAACTCATTGTTGTAATTTATACTCAGTGCACTGCTGCTTATTTTAAACCAAACATAGCAGTGGTCAGTTTGTCTGCTCCTTTAGCTCAATAGTAACATCTGAGCCTGTTTCTGTAACAGGAAAAACATGTAAGCTTGTTACGCACAAGGTTTGAGCTTCTGTCAGATTTAAGCGTTATAATTCATCTTTATTCAAATAGCCACATGCATTGTTTCTCCTTTACAATACCAAACTCTCAAGCTGTTATGACCATTAGATCAGAGTGTCATCCGTTATTATGTTATGTAAAATTTTAAATAAACCTGGCTCACATGATTATACATTATCTGAACATCTGTTTTGTCTTTCTTTCCACTGTGGACACTGAAGCCACGTTTAAACCACTAGGTGGCTCCTGTGATCACTGAGTCTGACCTTCACTGTGTCCACACTCTGGTGGTTAGAAGCAAAATGAATTTTTACTGTGTGTTAGTTAACTGTTATTCAATAATACATCATGTTCTGCTTAAACATTATGCAGACCCACATAGTGATATACCAGGGTTGAATTTCTGATAACGAATCTCTGAACAAAATCAGTATTTTGTGTGTTCAGCTTGAGATGTATGTCAGCTGCTATAATTATGTATGCAGAGAGAGAAAGCAGAGTTGCTTTTATGCATCTTAAGTGTGAATCAACAGAATTATTTTTACAGTCCTCTGTGCTGTTGAAGGGTTCTTGAGTGAGAACATAAAATTCCTTCTTACACTTAATTTGCTCTGAATAACTGCTCTCGTGCTGTGATGACTGTGCAGTACCAGAAAGGTTAAAGTGAGACATTGTCATGCTGACAGTCATATATATACTGGGTAAAGATTGATCTTTTAAAACTGTATCTACACATTGAAACAGATGAATGAGGAGAATCCACCATATACAGAATTTACTGTGTTTTAAAGAACATTTAGTCTCATTGAATCTGATATTTTAACATGAAACCAAATATATTGACATTAAAAAAGGAATTTTGATTTAAATGGAACATTTTACAGGTGAGAAATAAACGTGTCAACACTTTCTTTCCCACAATTCCGTGTATTTGACTCATATTTGCTGATTTTTTTAGATGTTATGAACTATAGTGACACTCCAAAGACACAAAAAACCCACCAGCATGGCCTCAGTTAGCCATTTTGTTTATTTTCTTAATACCATTTTATAGTCTTCATTATATATTCAAATAGCTCAAATCTGGTAATAATATCTGCCATGATCATGTGTTAAAGATCAGGCTCTAATACACACGAGGGCTGTCACGATATCAGATGTTTGCAACATGATTATCGTGGCTCCAACTTTGTTTTCTGTGTGTTTTTTCTCATTGTTGGCAAATAAATTCCCCTCAGAATACAATTGTAGGGAGGTGGAGAGACAGTCTGTAGTCATAACTGTAAAAAGAAGTGCACAAAAAGAACAATTACTATCAACTACTCAATTATTAGTGAAAAAGCCACCAGATGAACAAATAAACAAATGATGCACGAGGCCTAACATCCGCGCTGAATCATTCAGATGATATCATCATATGTGTCAGCGTGACGTCAATATTCCAGTTTTTAATCTACGTGTGTATTTCCATTTTCTGCTACTTTATACTTCCACTCCTCTACATTCTGGAGGCAAATATTGTACTTTTATTATTACATTTATCTGATAACTTTAGTTACTGTGCCGTTTGCATGCTGACCATTTGTAAATTGATTTATTTTATCTGTCATCAGATAAAAAAAAAAACATACACTTGACTCCAACAAAAAAGTGCTGAGTGTTGGTTTCAATAATCGGCCAGGCTGAAGTGTGACTTTTGGGTACTTCTTACAACTCGGGCTGGTGAATCTTCGCCTTCTTCTAAAATGTAACTCAACTCAATTTATCAATTTTATCGATAAAATGTTTAAAATTATCACCTGTTTCCCCAGAAAAATCCTGTTTTATCCGAGCAGCAGTTAAACTTTAAAGATATTCTGATATGTACTAACAGATGTGACACAAAAGCAAATCCTCACATTTGAGTGGCTGAAAGCAGCAGATGTTTGTATTTGTTGCTTTGAAAATTACAAATTGACTAATTGATTCATTAACTTCTCGCCGTCTTAGCTGTGAGATCTGTTTTTGCCTCTTCATATTTTTCTGTATGAGAGTGTTGACTTATCCTAAAATATGAGTCATGTGCTCCTGATTCAGACCTGAGAGCCGCCAGCTGCTGTAGTTTCCCACCTGACTGCAGCCTGGTGTTGCATCATCCATCCATGTAATGATTAATGGGTCCTTGCCAGGTGGCAACTTATTCCTACGTGTTCAGATAACACACACACTGTTATCTACAGCCATAAATTGCTTTCCTTCTTTATGCAGAGAGCTCAACATTAAACACTTATTAACGATGTTGTGTATTATGCATTTATGCATATTGTAAGTCGTATTGTTGTTACGATACTGGAATTTTCAACTTTGATACAAAACCCTTGAAAGATATCAATGTTTGATATCGTTTGGACACAACATTGAGGGCATAACACGTCTTATTTTTATCAATACATAAATATAACAAGGGAATAACACTTTTTTAGAAACATTTGTGTTTTTCTATTCAGATTAAGCCTTTAAAAATAATGTGTATGAGTAAGACAGAGAGCGGGAAGTGGCACAGTGTATCGATACTGCAGAAAATGAGTATTGAAACCGTTTCAAATATTCAAAATCAATCAATATTTCTATATATTTTGACGACATCATTCAGTAGTCTAATTCTCACTTTATTGGTGTTTCATAAAACAAGTAAAAATAAGATTTTTGTCCGTTAACTGGCTCAGTCTTCTCAGATTTACATTCATATTAGGAGGCAATGTTTCCCTTAAATAAACATGCTGTCTTACAATTTCATGGTTTTAGTCTACTTATTTAAATCTTTTTATTTGATCAGAACATTTTATTCAATTTTATCAACATTTAACTGTTTTTAGTAACATAATTATTAGTAGTAATAGAAGTAGTAGTATATCATTTTATTGTTATTTTTATTGCTTGTTTTATCTTTTATTATTTTAACTACCCATATTTCATTGCTGTCATGGAGTGCATTAGTCTCTAAATCATTTTCTGTTTTCTTAATATATCACAGTATTTATTTTAAATCACTTGTGCAGCCCTTTGAATTGCATTTTAATTTGCTTCAAAGGTGCTGTAAAGTTTGACTGATTGATTGCTTAATTTAAAAACTGCACACTGAGTTTAGAAAGGCACACTCCTGACATGCATGCTGCTGAGTGATTTTCCATTAATTCCCACAGGAGAAACATGAGCCTGCAGTGTTTAAGAGTGGAGAAGATATCTGAATCTTAGACTAAACTTTCTGAAGTTCCTGACAAACTAAGCATTTCAACATGTAGTGATACATCTACTCAGCTTGGTCTAAAATTGGGATATGCGTGCAGAGAAAGACACAGGATGATTTAAGGAGTGAAACAGGTGAGACTCAGTGGGGTGTGAATGCATTTGTCGTAGTTTCATGTGGTTTCTCTCTGCTGCTGTCTCGCATATTTGCTGCTGTGTTGAGTAAAATGTATCAGTGGACTGAGATAGAGCAGCTACAACCATACTGGACACCAAAACTTCAACTCCAGAAGTTTGTCTGTAAATAGCCTGGAAATTTGACATTTAAACGACACTAGAAAAGAACATAAGCTAAAATAAATGTATTATGATGAATTATTTCTTAACAATGAAAAAGTTGATATTTATATATGTTTAGAGAATCAGAGTTTACTTAGTATAAAGAGCAACTGACTGGTGATACATGGACTAAACCAAAACTGTGTACATTTAGACGACTGATTATTTTATTTTATTATTGTGCACAATGTACCAACCAGAGAAACCAGAACAGCAACATATAAACTACAAATAACACTAAACAAATAAACCATCCTCACGTTTTTAACTATAGAAACAAAGTCGGCCGACTTATAAGCATCAAAATTAAACAACCATTCTGTTCTGTCATCATCCGTTCACAAGAACATTTCTGGATTTTGAACAGACATTTCATTCAATAGAGGAATTCTTAACTCATCATAATAAGGACAATACAGAAGACAATGTGATTCATTCTCAACTTCTTTTAATTTGCATAATTCAGACAACCTGTCCTCCTGGATATTTTCAAATCTGCCAACTTCAAGGGCCAGAGGAAGGATTCCTGTTCTCAGCTGTGCAACCAAAGACCTCCGATTGTTTTATAAGTTTGCTGTAATATACGCTTCAGCACCATACTTCACTACATTTGGCCATTTTTCTTAAAATCTAGCAAGTACCTTTCCTCTAATTGTGCTCATGCTAAAAATAACAGCGTGAGTCTCTGTAACACATGGAGAGTTGTGCAATTTACCCCAATGAAAAAACTTTCTTATTGAGCCCGTTTTCTGACAAATTAAGCAAACTATTCCACAGTCTCATCATTTCACATTTTTTGGCCCATTAAACCAGGAATCAAAATCAGCCAAACTTCTGACTTATGAACAGCTAAAAGCTCTTCTGTTTAGAATTATAAAACTTGAATTTGTATAGAATTTATCTAATAGCAAAGATCTTTATGTGGCCAGATGAGACCTGGTATATTGCTTCTTGGTTGAAACTGGACGATACGTCAGTTGTTCAACATGTTGTCCGTCAGATATAGAAGATGAGTTTCATTTTGTTTTCTTCTGCCTTTTTTATGGGGAACTACGCAGAACTTTTAGAAATATAAAACGAATGTTGATTTTGTACATATGGATGATGCACATTGAGTTGGCTATTCTCATATGAAACATTCATACTAGCTAGTTACATTGAAAGAGCAGGGAAGATGAGAAACAGCTCTTTATCAAGATGAACTGTAGATTTATAAAAGTTTTTTCACTGGACAGTTCATTTGAAATGTGATTTCAAATATCCTGCAAAGTTAAGTCATACTGTGGTAATCAAATGGATTTATGTATTCTTTTGCTGCTATATGTATCATCAAAAGCTGATAACTGTGTAATAAATGCAAGAGCCTTGTAACTTTGGATGCATTTATTGAATCATGGCTGACAGTGTTATAAACAGAATGATGAGGTCACATGGGTCATTTTAGAAGGCACGTCATGGTAGAACCAAAAAAAAAAAGGCTGTCTTCGGTCTTTACTCCTTGATGATGGTGGGAGTGATCATCTTATTGAAGGAATAGTATTTGCATTCGCTGGGCGGTGCAATGTCCATGGTGGTGGTGCTAATGTTCTCCTTCTTGAAGCCGGCTTGGAGCAGATGAGGCACCTGTGTTTCCTGAAAATCATTAACAGACGGAGGTCGGTGTGAGGTTATCAGGTTCCTACAAGCCTGTTCATCATTAACCTTGAAATTATCGCGGCATACCAATTCAGGTTGAACTCAAATGTGGCCTGTTCGAGGTGTCAGCTCGGTGCTTTGCTGCATGGATAAACACTAAAGTCTAAACTGTCCTGTTGAAACACATGTTGATCGGTCACAGGTACAATACCACACATCAGTGACTGAATGATTTTACTGTTATGTGGTAGGATAATGCATTAACTGTACTCTAACTGTACTGTCACTGTTATTGTACTATGACACAGGTCAATAAAACGCTCCAATGAAATCAAACAGACAGCCTTAACTTATGTCCTCCAGCTGATGAAAGTCTTTAAAACATGTACATCCTGATCATGATCTCGACAAAGAATAGTGGTTGAAATTACTTTCAGCTTACTTATTAATGACAATAGCTGCATCCTCTAACTTCACTACAATACCTTGAATAATATCGATATTCGATAACATGGGGAAAATACTGACACAATATTGAGGGCATAACATTTTAGATTTTTTATTAACAGATAAATATAACAACGCTTGTGTACTGTGTGTCAACAACAACGGCATCTAAGTTCATTTACTTCTGGAGGAGGTGGAGCTGTGTGGGCACTGCAGCGGTGCATGTGTGTTGTGTGCTCTCTTTATTGACCAACAAAATTGTCCCATAATGCACTGCACAAAAGAAATAAGGCTGCGTTCCAAATCAAAAACTTTTTTTTTTACTTTAAAGGTGCTATATACGCTATCAGTGACATCGTAACTCACGTGCACAACATGCACATAATGAAAACCCGACTACCAAACAAAGAGCAGAGAAGCTTGGATCACAACGCACTCATTGGAAGAGAGACTATCTCTAGTCAGGATGTCATTATTCCACTACATCTATTCATAGCAGGTAGTTGTTTGCTGCTAAACTGATGTTCAAAATCTCATATGTAGAAGCTTCAAGTGTGTTGCTGTCCTTACAAAGTACGTACTGTTGCATGCATACAATTGGGACATACTACTTCATCATAACATTGCATCTTGAAGTCTTTAGCAAGAAATTTTAAGTTGAAAGAAAAAGTGTGTGATTTGGAATGCAGCCATTGAGCTGTCATCTGTCTGTGCCGTCTTGGGGACTAGGTCAATGTGACTTATCTTCCGCTGTGCTGAGAATTGTGGGTCAGAATAGCCAGAAAAGCATGCTGGCTTGCAAATGATGTTTGCTTTGTATGAAGTACATACTGTATGCAATACCTACATATATACATAGATATAATTTGTATGTATTGTGGAATTGGGACACATAAAATGTTTTGGACTGTTTGAACCATCATATATGTTACACCACCTCTCCTTTCAGCAGAGCATGGATGATAACTAAGACATACCTCAAACATCTTCTCAATGTTGTTGTATTTGGTCTTGAGCAGCTCGCCCCAAGAGGTCAGGTTGCAGTAGGTGAGGACGCCGCCGGTTTTCAGCATCCTGTGAGCGTGACCCTGCAGACAGACAGAGACGCAGCTCTAAGTCAAGCTCCTGTCAGATCATAACCTAAAGAAAACAGACTGTACGACTGATGACAATTTATTTCCATTATGATGCTATTTTTCAGTATCTTTAATCCACTTTTCATGCAAACAATTCCGAGTATTCATGGATTATCCTTCTGCAGAATTTTAATCCTCTCAGGAGTTTGTGTGGTTTTTCACTACATACCTTAATGAAGTCAAACTGGTGAGTGTGCCATGTGTCCTCTGACAGAGGGTATGTGTCATACAGGATACCTGGGAGAGGAGAGACACAATAAGTCAATCATTCAGTTTTCTGCATGCGTTGTGAAATTTGATCTGAATAGATTATCCATCCTCACACTGATTTTCAGAAAGTGTGGCCAAACCAGGGGGCAGTAATGTTTTTTTTACCCTGATGACCCTTATGATGATTTGTACCAACTGTGTGCTCTGATTTTCTTTAAAACACATCAAACTGTAACCTCAAGCAAAACTGAACATCTCCACATGTAACCAACATCTGGTTTGACTTCTTACCATCAAAGTGGTTGTCTGGCAGAGTGGGGACGACGTTCTCCCAAAGGCCCTTCAGAGGGACGACCTGCAGCGACATAAACACCAACTTCACTCATCTGCATCTATGACAGTAAACTAGAGGTTCCAAGCAAACATATCTCTGATAAACTTATACAGGCAGATAATACTGGGTCGGGTCTACTGACCTTATGTGGCTGAGACTTGGCCCAGTTCTCCAGTCTGGCGAAGACGCCGTCGTTGCACTCGATGATCCAGTGCTCCTCGATGGGGAAAGACTCCATCTTAGTGGCGGCGATGGCCATACCAAAACCGATCTCCAGAACACGACCACCTACCAGACAAAACAAGAGACATGCATTTCAACAATGTTTAATAACTAATAAAATACCAAAAAGCTCATTAAAATTTGGGTTCCACTTGTAAAACCCCAACTCTGATGAAGCAAGCTGTTGGGGCTCAGTAACATAGTGATAATATAGGACTAGCATGGCCATAGATTCTCTGATTTTAACAGTTTAAGGTTAAAGTTTTGCCCCTCTTTTAAGGTGTGGCGGGAAAGCCAGTTGGCTGGAACATGTGGTGGCCCGAAAGGCCAAAGGGTTTCATTTACTTGCAGAGAAGTATATAAATAGATGAGGGGTGAAGGCTATTTATTGTTGCTTGCAGCACAGGGTAATATTCACATTTTAGTTTCATTCATTTTTTTGTATCCACAATGCAAAATGCACGGAGCTGAAATCAGTTCAGGTGAGACACAAACAGTCAACAGAGAAAAAAAGTCATGTTTCCCTCGGGAAATGTCTGATTTTAAAATATTCAGTTAGAATGTGAAAAATGACAACCATCCAAAAACCATGTGTCTTTTCATGAGTGGGGTTTGCATATTGGTTTTGTCTCAATCAATTTCAACTTGTAATTTAGGAATTAATCTAAATAAACTGTACCAGTATGTATCTTGGATATACCTGCAGAAATAATGCATCGACATCATGGCAAGAAAACACACTTTCTCCGTTTCCCAATGAAACTACAAGTGCAATAGAAATGTGTATTTGTACAGTGTTGTGTAGACACTTCCTGTGCACATTCTTGTGGATCAGTCTATTTTCACATAAAGCTAAGAGCAGATGAGCTGAGTCCCCCTGCAGACTTGTTGGCCGGCTCCCGTGAGTAGAGTAACAGCTGCCGTAGTATTCACAAAGCACCGAGCAACATGCTGCTCACACTCTCACACGTGTCCTCAAGATCATTAACCAAAAAGGCTAACGTGTCTGAAAACTCCTTATCCAACATTTTAAAATAGTTTTTAAAAAATAAATTAAAAACAGCACAAACTTTCATAAACACATTTTTAAAAAATACACATATTTTGTGATTCTTTTCAGCTTCCCTAAAAAATAGTTGGACTATTTTGTTGTGTGTTTGTGTTTGTTGTCAAAAAGTCTTACAGGATTTTCAACTTTCAATCTTTTATGAATACTATAAGAAAAAATGTTCTGGTTCCAATAAAATCCTTTAGGATTCCCATACATTTCTATAGGAATTCTTCATGACGGGGTTTAGGTTCTTAGGATTTCCACAGTCCTATTGGAAATCAGTCTTTTACTATCTGTGACAATAAAATCCCGTAGGATTCCTATGAATGTTTTTTTTAAAATCCTATAAGACTTTATATCCACTTGGTACTTGTTCTTCTTGGAAGAACTTCTTGGAAGACTTTGATTTATTTTTACAAGAATCAGAGGACTCTTATTTTTAACTCTAAATCTTAATTGACTGTGGTGGATTCTTGGAGAATCATGTTAAGGCAGGTTACTACAAATAGCTTGTTGAAAATGCCCTATAAAACATTATGCATGGTTCAGTGTCATATTCTGCGTGTGTCATTGAATGGTTTCTGTTAATCAATCAGAAATCTATTCATATTCATTGTAGTTATAGTAGTTGTTTGTAGTTGTTTTTTTACTAATAAAGTTGTATGAATACAAACGTAAGATTAAAATGTGTTTTTATTGCCCTCTCACCATTTTTAAACAACATCTTTACAAGTTTTAACACATCACTCACTATTTTAGGGCAAACTGTGTACTGAAGCAAATATTTAGCTTACTGGTAACATCTGCTAATGTTTGTGTTGACCTGACAGCAAGCTACGTTTTGAATCATATGAAGGGCATGTAACTGTTTACAAAACTCATATCAATAATTCATGAAACTCGGTGGCATTAACTTGTTCTTATACTTTTAAATCACCCAAACAAAACTGCTATTATGGGCTAGGGAATATGCTACTTCAGGAGTCCATTGTCGGACACATCATTCAACAGAGCGCTGCGTCCGATAATGGATGTCTCTCATCGGACATTTACTCGAACGACCAGTTTTACCTTTTGAGGCTGCAACGGTCGACAGAGAGTGCATGTACGGGGTCTCCCAGCGCTCCATCACGGGCTTGCCCATGATCTCCAGGTGTGTGTCGGTCTCATTGTAGCCGGCGCTAGCGTCGTGCCAGGACGACTTGCAGTCCTCTCCCTTTGAGAAGATGGGCTGAGCGGCGGAGGTCATGCTGTTGTGGTGCTGGGGAGGCAGTGGTTCTGGTGAACGGTTTGGCTGACTGTGTCTCTACACAGAAGAGGGTGAGAGGCGGCCAGCTGCGGCTTATATCGGCCTCAGAAGTGCTGACACGGCGGGAGTGTCATTCCGGGTCACTACAAGGTAACAGTCCCAGAGGAGCCGTCCGAGATCCTCTGGAGAGAAGAGGATTCACTCCACGTCAAATAACTGGCTCACTTTCCTCCCTGTGGTTGGTATGTTTTAAAGGAACATGGGTCAATCCTGTGAATCCAGATGATGTAGTCCTTATGTAGTGAATATATTCAGTTCCTCTGTGCTTCATTGTCATTGTCAACATTTTACAAGTCTTATGCCCAGTGAAGCCTGACATGAAGATTTTCAATGATCAAAACATGCAGTTTCACTGTTGTTGCTGTTATGTAGGACTATTTTTTAATACTTTTTGGACAACTGAAGTTTTAGTGGAGTAACCAATATGGGACAGGACAGGAGTCTCTTTAAAATGCTGTTTTTAAGACAAGTAAGCGCTTTATGATTAAATTGTGGGAAATTTAAAGATGTCTTATGTCGTAGAACAAATAATGTAAATTAAGCTTGTGGTAACCACAGACCTTATTTCAGACATTTAACCAAAAACCAAGTAAAAAAACTCGAAGGGACCAATGTGCAAAAAATGCTCACTGATTTCCCAGTTTAGGACTACAAACTACACCACTCTATATGGGGCATGAGGACTTATACAATAGCCAATATATCCTATATGGAATGATTATTAACACATAGATTTTTATTAGAAATAGATACTAAATGCAAAGATGCCACCTACTCAGTCCAATCAGAATTGCTCACCTGGCAAATATCCCAAAACAACCTCTAGCTTCTGGGTTAACTTCCTGGTTATGTTGCCCACTGAATATGCGCAGTAGACTTTCTTATTGTGATGATGTCACAGAATTTTAAATTGCTTTTCTGGCCTTGAGGAACGTGTTACAAATTTAAAACCTCCACGGATCAAAAATTCATAATGGAAAGAGTCATGATTGACCTTGTATGTAGTTCGAGGTGTCCCGTTTAATTACATCTCCCTGTTATAGTGCTTTATGGGGAAAATGCTTTTTGGGCCATGGGAAATGCTTTGCTTGCAATACCGTGAGGGGCAAGTGGGCAAAATTGGAAGCAAGGCTGCGTGTGCCGCCCGATTCAGGTCTAGATAGTAGATTCATGAATTGATTTCATCCAACAGCAAGTCGGCCATTTTTGGAGGATACCAAATGTAAATGTTTAGAAAATTAAGACTATAGCATGTTATATATTACACAGTGAGAGGCTACATAGTCTGATTGTTAGGCTACTCAGGATCTTTGCATAAGCTAATGGTACAAGGGTAAGAGTGCCATCCACTGGCTGTTGTGTCAAAAATCACTACTGTTTATGCTAAGCTAAAGCTCCTTTTAAAGCTCTGGAAGTTTGGATCATCTTTTCAAGGCATGTTTTCTGTTTTGAGTAAAAGTCCTGTGTGGATAACTTGTGTGGTACCGAGAATGAGCAGCAGAGTGAGTGCTCTTCTTTGTTTCTTCTCTCTGAGCCTTGGAAGATACAGCTGAAGTTAACCATTGCACCAGATCTCATTCACGTTTGCTCCTATTGCATAACATTATTAAAGCAGCTTGTGTGATTTAAGAAGAGCCTTTATTAGACAGTATGTTTTGTATTACTGCTCTAAATGTTTCTGACATGCTGTTCATAATTAACACTTCACATCTAAACTGTCTTGTAAATGCACCTGTTGAGTTCACAGCTGTTTTGACTGACATTATTTTTGCTACTGTTTTTTTTTAAAAACACGACTGGTGAAGGTGTTTTTTCTTAAAAAAAATGTAAACTACATACACTGCAGATGAATATTGCATTGGTCGAATCTTGCCACCAGTTTCTGTTTTTTGACCAACGGCGATCTTTTATGTGTAGTTGCGCCAAAAATTATAATAAAAAAAACCACTGTCCTTTTTTCAATCACCAGCAGACTAATTTGCCAAATCTTTGTGGGTGTTTAGACAGCTGTTTAAATGCAGATAATGATGGGTTGAAGGCTGAAGCTATGTTCAGCCTGCCAGCCCAAATTAGTTTTATTGTATATCCAGATTGATTTTAGGACGGCTTGAGAGCAAAAAAAACGGCATGAATTGGATTATAGTACAGACAGTCTCAGTCTGAATGCTCTGGCTGCTCTTATCGGATTTCAAAGTGTTTTTTGTGTCACTCTCAGCACAACACACAACGATGACATAGAGTCCAGGAAGTGGATCAGAGCGACTGAGGAGAACCATGCTGCTACTAGCAGAGTAGTATGGAGGACAACACATCTGCCAGAAGCTGAAATATACTGTCTGCTCTGTGACTTGACAGCTAATTGTTTTGAGAGGGAGATGATGGCTCTTCAATTATCATCCTTCTATGTTGGAGAGCTGCGTTTCAGCGTACGTAGTGACTAACGCCTATTTCGTAACTACAGCCACTCATGCACTAAAATTTGATCTGATCACTTACAAATAATGTTGCAAATACTCCGTTCGTCAGATGTGTTTTGAGAAACAAATCTGATTTTCCTGCAGTGTGAACATAGCCTTAGTTCCTTGAAAATTTGCTCCTGAGACTAAAAGTTTGAGGTACTTTGAACGGAAACTGAAGCTTTAGGATCATATTTCATTTAGCTTTTTATATAGGATGTCAAACATCTTGCTTAGGGATCTGAAAACAAGGCCCACTCTGCCCTCAAACCCCCAATGAACCATAAATTCTCTATTTTTCAATGTCATTTAGTCTTTTCCTTTCTGTTTTATGACTCACTGCACAATGAGACAGAACGACAGTCAAAAAGGGATCATCTGATCATCTTCACAGCCCCTCTGCCCTGGTTACCCATCATCCACTTCAGTCCCATTAGATGAAGCTGAGTGGGACCGGCTCCTCAGTGAGGGTCCTCGTCAAATCGCAGGTTTTCATCCACCTACCACCCTTATATGAGGCTCTTCACTCGCACTGCCTTTGAGTAATAATGATTTCCACAGACGCTCACATTCGTGCGGCAACCACAGCACTCTGACATGGGAAACAATAAACCATTACTCTTTTTTTCTGCAGTTCTCAAACGTTGTCATGTCACAGACCCCAAAAAAGCCCATCAGGAACCTTTTGATGAGATTTAGCTCTGGGAAATGTCCCACTTCTGTAATTGTTGGTATTGAATTGCAGAACTACTTGGGCAGATGAGAGTGAAAACTGGGATCATTTCCAGTGATTTCAATTACAGGACTGTCAAGGATGTCAGTTCAATGCATGATAGGACTTGCAAAACATTATGCAGTTGCTCACCCTTCACACCACTGTAAAGACACTCTGGTTCTCAAACAAGGTTAACTGGTCCAAGGTGAACATGCCTTTGCTGTGGTTTCCTTCTCTATTTGGGTTAACATTTTCCAAAGTGACATGATGGTTAAATCACTGCAGAATATTCACACAACATATTAAGACCCATATTTTCATTGTTGTACATCAATTAATGGTGTCCTGTTCTTTATTCATTGGTAAAACCATGGAAGTTGTTTTATGTTTTGGTGATTATCAGAACATACAACCCATAAACCATTGATATAAACAGCTTTGTCTAAACAGTTTGTTCATCTTGAAAAAAAACCCAATAAAAAGCAGTTTACAAACAGCATCGTAAAAAGAAAGGATTAGAATTAAAATATTCTCGACGTTTAAAGATTTACTAGCTTATATATATATATTTACTGGTTTATTTACTCCTTAACTCCTGCAAAAACTAGAAGACATCATTGAAAACACCTTCAAAGACCACTCAGAACTTCCAAACCTTACGTGCTGTAAATCTCTTCTGGTATCTCATTATTAATTTCAATGTAATAGCATTGTGATATTTCAGTAGCATTTACAGTTTCCTCCTATTATATATCGTACGAACAGTTTTTTCTGTTTGTTTGTTTTTTTAACTTTATAGATTTGACATGCAATACAAAGTTGTGCACAGGAACTTTGTATCAACCGTGCTGCTTCAGACGACAAGACCGAGAAAAAAGAAAGATGTACACTACACAGTTTATAATAACCGTCTCTAATAAAAAGTAGTGCACCTTTTAAGCAATTGTAAAGGTTTATAAACATTAATTGCAACTTTATAATGGCCATCCAAATAATCGGATGTAGATTAACTACACAGTATTTATAAACCATTTAATTTTAACTATTGTTAAAAATCAGGTACAACTTCACAAAAAACAATTGCTTATAAACCATTCCAGTGTTTTTAAACAGTGCAATAATTATTAACTAAAGTTTAACTATAAATGTACCATTTATTAGTGGTGGTTATTATAAAGTGTTATCCAGCGTACCTTTTCAGAGAGTAGCACAAATCATTATAATCACAATCGAAGTAAAGAAGATAAATAAAGTTAAGAGCAGACATTTGACATTGGAGAAAAAAATTAATGAATACCAAAAAGAAGTAAATTATAAAAAAAATCCATCCAAATGATAAAGGCTTAATGAAGCTTGTACACCAACATGAGGCCTACTGCATCTGGACCCTTAGCTATGAGGAAAGAGCGCCATTTTAGTCTGTCTAGATATGATAATAATGGTTGCCATAAGTTGTAGAACCTGTCAGTGGAGCCTCATAGAGTATGTGGAGAAACTACATAAGATCTCCTGTTAGAGGGCAGGGTTCAAATGGTATTCAGATAACTCTGTATGTCTCAAAACCAGGGGTTCAATATGTGGACAGTCTGGGACAAGTCCAGAAAGTGTGAGTAAGAGAGACTTTGTGCGATTCACATCTGTTAGAATCATGGTGTAAATCAGGAAAAATCTTGGAAAGCTTTTCATTTGAGAAGTGAAGGCGATGTGCCACTTTAAACTGCGTGAGCATGTGTCAAGAGCAAACACAGGACATAAGGACTCGCTTTAAAATAGACTCCCAGTCATCCTTCAAGTATTCAACTTCTAAGTCATTTTCTCAGTGACTGGTTTCTGTTTTTAAAATGTCCCACCAATATCACAGATCTTCAGTGCACTTTATCACACTACCGTCTTGTCTCACACATTTATCTTGTTGTTAGACTAGTTAACCTAGTTGACCTGTTTCATCACAGTTTATAATGTCTCCCCCTCCCACAGAACATGCTGCTGTCTTCAATATTCCTCCGACCATCCGACCGCTCACAGGAAAGGTAGTGTCCAGCAATCAGAGTCAAAGGGCAGAGCAAATCTTCTGCAAATCAGCCAGATAATTTTCATTATCAGACAGTTCAGAGTTCCCTCGTGTTTTCCAGTTCACATTCCAACAGATTTTAACTACAGAAATAACACAAAGAAGCAAAATCATTTCTACCAGAATATGACTTTGGGCCCAAAATGAGATGTTATCATTTAAAAATAAATCCTTTGAAGGAAAAGCTGTAAAGTTACAGAGAATTGGGGTGAAAGGTTGGGTTGTGTAAGTCTTTGATAGAGAAAAATAACTTTATTTTTGCTGAAGGAGATCACATGGACACAGTTGTACAGTTAAATATGACAGTATGTCATCATGTTATTTATGAGATTAATTTTACATCAGGTTCATGACGGTGTTTTTGGCTTTAAAAATAAATGTATGTTATATTTTACAAAAACAGACTTTTCACACATGATTAGGAACCCTGGACGGAGCCCCCTAGTGGTAGTTACTAGAAGACATGTGTGATGGTTTTCATGTTTCTCACATGGCAACTCAAATAATGAAAATGTGTCAAAGAAATGCTTTGATGGTTGCAGCAAATCCACCAAACAAAAGAATGAAAATGATCTGTTTTACAAAGTACAGAGATGGACATAAGTGTAGGTAAGTGTAATCAGTTTAAACCCTCTAGCAATTTGAGGGGATTACAGGATTTTATAATATGTATTGTTGTAATTAATATTTTAAACCAGTAGTGGTTCATAACTTAATATAGACTGAGACTGCTTGCAGAACATGTAGGTCATGTTTGTTACGATCATGTGAACTGTGAATGTTCAGATTTTAACTACATATAATGTTGAGAAGATTATAGCTGTGTTTTTCTTCTCATTATAAGGCCCACCTGCAGCAGCTACGTTGTTTTGGGCACCACTTGAGCGAAATAAATGTGGTGGGCATCAAAACTGCACCTTTTCCCAGATGTAATGATTGTAGTTGGGACCCCTCTGACTTCTTTAGAGTGTTGTTTATTTGTATCTGGTCTAGATTTTCCAATTTCTTGTACACAGATATTGAATTAACAATCGCCAAAAATGCTGTGAAATTTGTACTACTACTTACCTGTTACTAAAAGTTAAAGTGTGTGTTTGGGTAAATGGACCCTCTTTTGTGGTGGTATGGTTAGGGGTAAGGGTTAGTGACTATAGTGTTGTGACTTCACACTTGCTGTAGTAACCCATGTTCATGCTGTCAAAGACAAGTAGATATGCAGCACCCTTGCAGACCAGGTTGGTGAGCTCAGTTTGACCTATGCTGATGATGGCAAATATACATTTTACTAATTCTTATTTTGTCATCGTCCCCCAGGGGATATGGTAATGTAAACTCAGATTTGAGGGGAAATGGAGTGCTGGATAACTCCATATGGATTGCCGTGCAGCACACAACAGGAAGAGGGTGCTGTTTTTTCAAATCCTTATGCTTGAGAGATAATTTATGGCAATGTGGCTTTTTGGTTTTATGGCGGGTGTCTCAGATGATGATATGAGATTACATGTTATTACTGTCTTTCCATACAGACTGTAGTGTTGCCTGTAGGTTGAATAGGATCTGAATTGAACTGTATTATCTATCTACAGCCGAATGTAATTTTACAATATGACTCCGTGATTAGAAAACTCTGTATCTTTGTCACATGTGAGGGAAAATATCTGGCTACCTCTTCACAAAGAGTTGCAGAGTGGCTTTAAAGCCAGATTGATAATTCAAGTACACAACAACAGGAACTATGCACACAAGTGTAAAAAAAACAACAACTTCAGCATGGATATGAAGAGGAAGAGCGAAACTGTGGGTTGAACTCTACCAATATTGCAGTATCAACTATAAATTAACAGTTTGATGCTGGGTTGTGAGTTTTGCCTACTTTACACTCTTTGGATGGACAAATGTGTATTGTCTCCCATTCTGACACAATGATTGTGTCTGCAATACTTATATATTCACAGTATTGTGTTGAAAAAATTGTCAACAGTCAAAATTGCAACCTATTGTGGAACACAAAAATCCCTAGATTTTATAAAAGGAGAAGGGAAACAATTTCTATACAATTTCATACATTTGAATATACAACACGGCCTCATGAAGCCAAGTCATACTGTATTTAAACAGTATTTTGACGGAAGTGTTTTATGTTTATCACACCAGTGTTTAAATTGATGCTCTGTAAGAGATGTTCACATGATAGCTGTGTATTTTCGGTCTGGTGGAAAAAATCAGGTTTGACAAGAAGGGAACATGGTTTTTAGTGCAGTGTTTAGTGTTCGATTCTTGACAAAATTATGAACAGTTTTGTGTTGAGATTTCATAGATATTGAGCTGTAGTTTTAGGAAACAGGCTTAAACAATTGGAATAAAACTTGAAGATGCAGATAAAGATTGGCATTAAGCTAACGATACAATATATGAAATGATAACATGACATTTATGCTGAGTATTGTACATGATCTCTAACAATGCAACTGTGTGTGAATGTAGCTAAACTGCTTATAAATTGATTATAACCCAACAGCCATTCTAACATTACCAGAGTTTAAAACCCACTCACACGGGGACATGTTCCTGACAGTCCAGAGGACACGAGGTACTCACACCATCAGTACATTACCATCCTTCTCCTGCTCCTTTTTGACATATAGCGACCAGTTCAGGCGAGCCAGTTTCCTCTGAGAAACACGAACAAGACGTTTTTCCCGACATACATTGTAATTTGATGGACTCCAGTCCCAGTGGAGAGACTGTTATAAATCTTGACGTGCTGATGTGTGACCTCATTTTGTCCTCCAAAAATGACATTAAACAGATAAAGAGAAACAAGAGCATCCTTCAGACACAAACATTACACTGAATGACAGGGTGAGTCTCTTTTCTGACATTTATAGTCCCCACTGGGAGCTCTGTATAAGCTTGGGGAAAACTCCAGATGGATAGCTGTGTACTTCTATTTTTATTGTTAATTAGCTGCATTTGCATTGCATGTATTTCACTTTGCATATGCCTTAAATGAGACACTACATACACAGAGACAGAGAGATAACGTGTATGAATGTGATGTTCTAGTTTACTCAATTAAGTTATATTTCTGTGACCAGGTATCTTCTCAGAGATCTTGTAAGTAAAGCCGACTGTGTATGCCATATTGGATAAAATAGTGTGAGGAATACTCACCTACTTCTTGGTACCAGTAGAGGCTGATGTAAATGGTTTTTCCCATCTGGCAGAACATTTTTTCACTTAATGTGACATGACTTGAATGCAGGTATTGTTGAGGCTTCAGGAAGTGTTGAGGCGTTGATTCAATAAAACTTCTATGATAGGATGTTAAACTATTCAAAACCTGAAAAAATGTGCTCTCAGACTGCTCTCCCCTCAGTCTGTTCTTCTCACACAATAAGAGTTTTCTACTCTGCATCTGAAAGTGTTCCTGTTTATGTCTACATTTAAATAGTGTTTTCAGTAAAGTTTTTAAAGACAAGGCTTATTTTTGTTTGTGATCAAACTTAACTAAACTATAACTGAAAAGAAAATAAGAATATTAATAGGAGAAAGGATTAGGATAATTTGCAACAAAAATATACTCTATTTTCCAGTGGTGGAAAATGTATTTAGGAAATTTACCAAAGTAAAAGTAGAAATACCTCATCGAAATACTCCATTAGCACCATTAATGCTACAGAATATGTAGAATAAAAAGTAGAATTTTAAATCTTCTGAAATGAAAATGGAGAAACTCAAGTAAAGTACAACTACCTCAACATTTAACTTAAGTACAGTACTGGAGTAAATAAATTTAGTTACTGTTCCATTATTGGTATTTACCTCATTTCTTTTACGGTACTAAATGTGACAGGATGTGATTTTCTTCTTAATGTTCAATTTACACATAGTCACTGTCTTTGTATGTACTGTTATTCTTCAGATCTGTTATCTACATCAGGATTCTGCATCTATGGTTTGTTAACATGAGCACAGTTTAAACACTTTGTATTGTGCAGAAGACTCAAACTTCAGTTGCTCATGTTGTCACAGGCTATTTTTAAAGGTAAATGAATAGGTATTGTGCCTGAAAGGTGCTATTAATCACACTACATTATGTGTCACCTGTGTTGCTTGAATTTGCATTTCATGATTTAAATGTCACTGTTAAATGCTTGTCACTTCATTTGTGTGGTGAGTTATTAACTCAGCCAAAGGGTGGATGCTGTGTGATTATTTCAATCCTGCTTTCAGCAACAGAGAAGTAATGGCTGATTTGCATGAAATCTGTTGTGCACATGCATGAATATATAGGAGACAGTGTGATATTATTAAAACACTGATTTGGATAATCAGTAAAATGGTGAATATCTGATCTGATAATCAGTTGACTCATTGTATAGAGTGTATACATATCTGTAAATATGCATATTTATAATTTTTACACAAGTATGATTTTTGGGTACTTACAACACCACATAACATAACACAACATAACACAAAATAACAAACTTAACAAAACAACAGACATACATAACATAATAATCATAACAGAAAAACAAAGAACAACAAAGTAAGAACAACAAAAATAACAAACATCACTAAAAAACATAACAAACAGCATCACAAAAAACATAACAAACAGCATCACAAAAAACATAACAAACAACAAAACAACAGACTTAATATAACATAACAAACATAACATAATACAACAAACATAACAACAAAATAACATAATAAACACAACAAAACAAAACAAAACAACAGACATAACATCTTCTGATCTAGACTGAATGCTTCCAACAGGAAGAAAACTATTGATTTTGGTCAACACATTATCGTTCCTCTGATCCCACAGTGAGTCTAATAATCAGACCATCTCTTAGAAGGCCGTCTGCTTTTCATTGTTTTGCTGTTTTAATTGGCATTTATTTATTGTTGTGAGTGATGTTTCCTTGTAAAAGCAATTTCCTGAGCGGAACGCTTAATGAGCTAAGTTGGAAATAAAAAGACCTCCGGGTGTAAAGCATTTATCTGGCCCTGTGGGACAGATAAAAATAGTGTAGAGAGTGAGTGCGGACTAGTTGGGTGTAATGTTCCTTTAAAGGCCGCTGCCCCCTGCAGCGTCGTCATTGCGCAGAACAGTTTGAACCAAAAAGCGGAGTGACCTTCCTCCGCTCTCAGTCTGAGAGGGGCAGCACTGAAGCAATAAGCCGGTCACAGCTCCTATAGTCCCCCGCCTTAGCCTCAGAAATGAACAACAACTTAGTCGGAGATGAAGTCGGGTAAGATCCATTTAATAAAGCCTTCTACTGCAGACGCATTAAACTGTTCACTGCGTTATTACTTATAGTTAGCGTGCTGTCTTGTCAAGCTGTCATTTGACAGCTAACATTAGCTAGCAAGCTAAGCTAGCCGGAGTAACTTAGCGAGATCGCTAGCCTGAGGAAAGACGGCCAAAAAGTGAAAGTAGTCTTCAAAGTAGCCGAGTTGTCTCTGTTATCGCTTACGGGCAAACGGGCCGTGTTTGTCTGGAGGGCTGTCATTTAGCTTGTCATGGGAATGCGTGAAAGTGTAGTTACTTATTTCAGTGCTGTTTCCAGTTAGCTCGAAGCAACTGAGCTAGCTTAGCTAACGCTTGCCAGCGAAGCGAAAGTCTCCTCTTCTTGACTTCGCCGATGCGAGGACATTTAGCGGGCACTGCTGGAGGATGGAGCATCCTCGTCTCGTCTGCACTAACTAATCCTCCACTTCTGCCACAGCCGCTACATACATTCAGCCAGACAAATGTTATCTCTCAAGCTAGTTTGATATCAGTGCCGCTTGAACTGCCGTTAAACTTCCAGTTTTGTATCCAGCATCCGAGTTCACCGGTCCGCATGCAGGCAGCCGAGCAGCCGCTCTCCTGTCTTCTCCTCCGCTCCGCTCTGGCTGTAAAATACTCGGGGCTTCAGTTATGTGGGCTGGATGTGGTGGTAGACAGTGGCTGCTGCAGCATCTGGACTCAGTTTTGTCAGCTGGGTGTTTGGTTAGCTTGCTAAACGCTATGGCTCTGTCCAGGGGTAACTTACGTGGCAGGAGGTTCATAAAAAGACCATTATTGTCGAGGCCATTGCATTCAGTGTTAGAGGACCAAAGTGACATCCATGGCCAGGACTGAGCCTGAGCATGAACATGAGTCACACAAAACACAGGCATTTTTAGCTGGAGCTGTGAGTATATATCCCTAAGCTGCAGGAGCTTTGGTAGCAGCATTGCCTCATGTTGTGTAATATCTGTGTACTTGGCTGTTTAGTCAGCTGTAGCGTTGTAATGCCTCTGAAACCGTGCCTTCAATCTTCTTCACCAAGTCGGCTGTTGAGGTCTTCTAGGTCCTCCTGACAGGCAAACTATTTCCTTGGTTGTTACCATGTCTTTTGTATTTGATGCTTGTATAACAGTGTATCATTTACTATGACTCAAAGTGAATGCCAATGACTGACTTGATGGTAATTTATCTACTCTTCTCAGGAAACTTTTTGTGGGTGGATTGGACTGGAGCACCACACAAGGTAGGTCACACCGGTTAACCTGTGAAGGCTCAGTCACTTTATGCACTAAGTGGTTTTAATGAACAGTAATTTGTCTTGGTGACACTGATGTAGCTGCGTGGATTTGTTGTGGTAGCTTGTGGGGAGTCTTGTTTGGAGTTTGAATCAAAGATGAACAAACTCTATTAGGTTTGCAGTGGTATGAGTTTTTCATGGTACCATAAGCATCTCCAGAAAAATAACGGTTTCATGGTATCATGGTACACAGTATTACACAATTATTTTAATTACTATCATCAGGTACAATGACCCTTAAAGGGATGGAAATAGAGGTCTTTATTATAAGCGCTTTTATTATAATTTCACAAATTATTTCCTGACAGACATGAAACCTCATATAAACTTAAAATATTACTTTTTTCATTGCATGAGCGCATTAGAACTCAATTCCTTAGATAAGCACATGTAGAGGGTATGATAATTATCAATTTTCTTGCTATGGTATACCTTGAAAACAGCATACCACTGCAACGCTATTGTTTATAGATGATCATGTCATTTAACTATCTAATACAGAGTGGAGCTGTTCAATATTAAACTATATATCTAGAATCTGTATTTTACGGCTGCCTTGATATTGATATCACTATATGATTTTTTGCATATGATAATTGCCGTTGTCATATATTAATTAAAATTAGGGTGAGTTATATGTTCTCTGACAATTCAAATTATAACATCGTTATGATGATCCTGCAAATAGAGATGGTCTTGTTTATTTATTTATTCTTTTATCAGATGTTGCCTGATTTAAATTATTGTTTTGTTCATATAATGTGGTGTCTCATTAAGTCAAAGTGCTGTGTTAAGACTCAGTTAGACACTGATGCATATCAAGAAGCTGTGTTGATTTGTAGAATGAAAACTTTGTGGATTAACGTGTTCGTATTCACTGAAGTATTGAAAGTTTTAGTATGGGCCTGAAAACGTAGGTATTGTATAAGTAAAACTTTAATTAGTATGTTGCCCTAATGTCAAGCTGTTTTAATAGCTTTTGTGTGATATTTCTGTACTGATATGACATGGAGTGGACACTTTAACACCACTGTTACAGATAAATGTTTATAAAATATCCGCTAATAGTACTGATACAACATGGA
Source organism: Pagrus major (assembly GCF_040436345.1). Taxonomy (NCBI): domain Eukaryota; kingdom Metazoa; phylum Chordata; class Actinopteri; order Spariformes; family Sparidae; genus Pagrus; species Pagrus major. Next base: position 24,748,502 of record NC_133225.1, on the reverse strand, counting down.
TATCTTGATTTGACATTAATGGCCCTTGTGGAACTACTGTGTTGTGCTGGAAACTGGTAAATGGTTTATGTTAACAGGCTCCATTTCTAAACTAATGCTAGCTACTGTGGCTCTTTGTTAGCTGAGCGGAGAGAGGCGCTGAGATGAGGCCCTGGAGAACGTGCATAAAGCAACGTCTTTTGGACTGTCCCCGAAAATCCAACCCGAGTCCTTTAGAAAGAAATCAACAGTCAAGCAACATTAAACAACTTAAACAAATCGTCCACAGGCTCGTACAAGCAATGCACTCACATATGGCCAATAAAAAAGTGATTAATAACAAAGTGATTAATACACGTAATTGCTACAAATTGTTACTCAGAGCCCCTTTAAGTGGACCAAATCAGAGAAATATGTTATAGTGCAGAAAACACTGAACTCAGCCGTACTGCACATTACTACTTTCTCCTTTCTCACACGTCATAATTACTGATGATCACCTGCACACTGTAAACACTGGTGGCAGAGTACATTATACACTCTACATCCACTGTGCGTACACATGGTCCTCTCACTCAGAATTGCCCAGAGATGGTCTAGTTTGTTTGAAGCACTTTACTGGCTCATGCTCGGTTGGCCATTGTGTAACTTTGCACAAGGGCTCGCCTGTATTAACAGCACTGTTAACATTAATATCTGAACCACAGCGCTTCGTAAAACTCAGCCTGTTTCCCTGGCGATGCCTCAGGGCTTCTCAGAAATTAGAAAAGCAATTACGATAACTCTCCTCATTTGTTCAAACTTGCACGCCTTGCTCCTGTGGGCGTGTGCGGGCGTTACAGTAGTTGGGTGTACATTTAATGCTGTGTAACATGGCAGTTGGTCAGTGCTTTGTTTGCTCTTTTGGAGTGTGTGACTTGAATGTGACTGCAATGTGTTTTTATTTTTCTGTGTAAAACATACACAAGTACAAATTTCAGCATTCTGCCATAAGACAAAATCAAGGTCACTGAATGACTTGTAGTGTTCCCTGTGTGATTTCATGGAGTGGTGCTTGTGTGTGTTTTTTTTTCTCCACACCTGTTTTGGTCCCAGTTACAGTTTTAGTGCAGGTTGAAGTGCTGAAGATATTTTCTTAGCATCATTTATCACCATAAAGGCGTGAGCTCTATAAATCACTTCTTTGTGTTCAGGAGGCAAACTTGGCTGAGTTTTATCTCAATTATAATTTCACATTCATAATATTGCTGTATGTTTCTGTGCTTATTGTTATGAAGCAGTGCTGTTATGTAATTTCTTTCTCTTCTCAGAGACACTGAGAAACTACTTCTCACAGTACGGGGAAGTAGTAGATTGTGTCATCATGAAGGACAAAACTACAAATCAGTCGCGAGGCTTCGGCTTTGTCAAATTCAAAGACCCCAATTGTGTACGGACAGTGCTGGAGACAAAGCCGCATAATCTTGATGGAAGAAATGTGAGTATATGAATCAAAGGAGCAGATAGTGAAATCATCTGGAGTAATCAGTCTGCGCTTTGTGTGAGCAATGTGAAAGCCTCATCCTGTATTTCATCATCTAAAGTAGTTAGAAGTTATTCAAGGAGAAGTACAGTTTTGCTTTAGGATTGTTCCTGCCTGCAGACATTAGTACAGATGATGCATTTTGCAAGACTGGCATTTGTTTGCCGAACAAGACTTACCTGTTTAAAGTCAAATAAGCCTAAGTGGCAGTTAAACTTGGATTTCTCTGAGATGGCTGAAAAGAAACTGCTGCTAATCTAATCCATGCAGTCAGCTCTCCATAAATGACATATTGCCTCCTTTGTTCTGTTGACAGAGGCGGAGAAGGGCATAACATTTTATTGGCCATATATTTAAATTAACGTGTGTCAGTAGCACATATGTTGCACTGTTGTACAAGGCGAGCCAATATACTGTAATGGATTCAGTGAAGAAGAACATTTCAAGGTGCCTTTATTTGGGGCTAATGTCAAACGTTTTCTCTCTCTCTGCTGTCAGATTGACCCGAAGCCATGCACTCCCAGAGGAATGCAACCTGAAAAGTCTCGAACCAAGGAGGGCTGGGTAAGAGGAATCTGATTTCTGCTGGGGAGGCTAGGCTAGGTGTTTCTGCTGGAATAAGACTGGACTCTAGCTTTTCAAGGGCCATAAGGGGACCTTGAGCCTCATGTATAAAAACTCTGACTTTGACCTAAATTTTATTTTCTGATTTATTCACCACCCCCCCCCCCCCCCTTCAAAATTGATCAGTATACAGTATCATACCTTCGACAATGCTAGAAATTGGTTTGGGGTTTTTCCTTAATTACAGGAGCATTAAAGAATCCATGACTTGCATCGACCTCTATTTGTGATCATCAGTATCAGCAAATATCTGGTACAGCTTACACTTGTCTGGGATTGGCACACAACAAGGTCACATTTACCCAGATGTATAAAAAATAATATACTAAGACGTCATCGGCCTAAATATTGGAATTATATTCAAAATTATTGCATGACCTTGTTTGAATGTAGAACTGTAGAAAAATTTTCATGCCATCTCAGCTGAAAGACGTTGTTCTTATAACGTCCTCCCTCATTGACTAAATCTGAGAAAATACTAGTAGACTTAGAGAGGAGAAGGCTGGTGTGGGGCAGAAAATTGCTTTCAGCAGTGATTTTCTTTTTGAAAGGCAGAAATCTCTGCACCAGCTTCGGTAATTTGTGGGTCGATCAACAATGCTATCACGCTGCTGTAGATCTATTATAGTCATTTTGTCCCTTTGGGCAGCAAAGATGTTAGCTATTGCACCTTTGCTGTCAATAAAACATTTTTATAAGTCACATATTTGGCTGCAAGCATAGATGGTAAGTCAGAAGCTTTTATAAATGAGGTTCCTTTTTCCTTCTACTGGTACTCCTTTTACGCAATGTTTTACTAACAAAGCAGAAGATGTAATTGTTAAATATCATTGTTGTCGTAAGCAGCCTCTAGCCTTTTCAGCATGAGTGCAGTGCACAGCAATGGTTGAAATGCTTAGTGGTGGAGAGTAAAGTGGAGGAAGCCGTGCTCTCTGATCTGTGGAGACTAGTGTTTGCATTGACATGACATGTTAAGAATTATACCCCAGGGCAAGAGGAGAACCTAATTTCTTCTGCACTGTCTGAATAGATGATGGCTAACTGGCCCCTTCCCAGAGTGATCCTTTAACAGACATTGAAATCCATATACACTCCCTGTTTTCTTTCAGAAGGGCAGCAAAGCTGATAGCAATAAATCAAAGAAGATATTTGTAGGTGGAATCCCCCATAACTGCGGCGAGCCTGAACTCAGGGACTATTTCAATAGATTCGGAGTGGTGAGTATTGCCATGTGCATAATGCAAGTCAGTACATGTCGTCATTAAGACTGCTTGAATGGATGTGACATTGAGCAGGGTCAATATTACAATATAAAAAAAATGAAATATAGTGGGATGGGATTGGATAATTAATTATTTGTCCAAATTGAGGCAGAATATTTAATTGGACTAAGAAGGGACCCTGTCTGGTTTTCTAAATGGAGCCACTGTTTCCCTTTGTCCCATTCAAGGTCACAGAGGTGGTAATGATCTATGATGCGGAGAAGCAGAGGCCCCGAGGTAAAAGCTGATCCCGTTTTTTCTCTCCCCTCTCCATACCTTACCATCTTAAATCTCATGACAAACTATTATGGCCCAAAGAGAAAAAACCCATTCAATCCCAGAAATTCAATTAAATTTAAACACTTGTCTCCTATGACATGAATTTTATGTGTGGTAAATTCACACAATAAAACACATAAGCATTTTGAATAAAACCTCATACCAAGTCACTGGAGCGTACATAAAATGGAAGATACTTGACATTTCTAGAGGTGGAATGAAAAGCTCAGTGTGACGTGAAATACACTTCTTTCCTGTTAAATACATTAAATACTTAAACAGACATTGAGGCGGTGCCTTCACTTTACCTGATGGTTATAAATGTGTCCTATGCTGCACATAATCCACATAATACAGCCGTAGATGGCACCTTAAAATCATGTCTGAGCCTTTGTCACAGCCTCAAAGGGTTTCAGAAATCACAGGTTCTGGTTTGGACTGATGCAGTGTCCTTCATGACATGACCTTGTGTGAAAACGTGAGTCTGTTCCACGGACAAATTTCTACTCAGCCAAAATATTGTTTTCAGAAGATAAGTGTTGTTCAGGCAGAGCGAGGAGAGAAGCTATCTTGAAAGCTTTTAGTCGAGAATATTGGTTTAAACACCGACTGGTTTTCGACCTCACAAGGTCGTCTTTGGTGTGTAAATAGTGAAAATGGTCATCCACAAGACTTGAGACTTACTACATGAGTAGTGTTCTTGTTGGGGTGATAATGTTTACTACATCAAAATTAATTAGCATAGCTAATGGCACACGGAGGGCCCTCATAAATGTTCTGAACCTCTGAGGAAGATGTGTCTGATTCAAGCGGCTCAGTGAAGCATTCAGATTTGTTTCTAGGATCTATGAAGAATTTTCCACGAGCATCTGATGTGCTAAAGGAGAAGTTCACTGTTTTTTAAGTCTTGTCTAAAAAAGCAATAGTTAGAGGTTTTTTAAAGAGTTTCTTCTGAGTATAATTATTCCTCCAGTTCATACTGGCTGTTAAGGGATCCATTTTTAACATGTTTCCAGGGTATGAGATAAGGGACAAAATCCACATTCCTCTCTCTAAGCAAAAATGTATCTGTGTTTATTTGAAGCTCATGTGAGGCTTCAACATTCTATATAAGACAAATATAATTGGGATCTTTCAAAGTAAAGGACTTGTTAGACTCTAATTAACTGATCTCTTCTAGAATAGAAATATCACACCACAGAGAGATTATTAAAGGATATTAATAGAGAAGACAATAAGAAATAAGAGTAAGTAAAAAAATATATATATACAAGTAATAGAATATGACATAACTGTAAAAAAAAAAAGAAAAAAGAAAATGTGTGCATTAAAGTATAATATGTGACAACTATAAAAAATGTATATTTACATTTAGAAATTGAATTGCTTCTTGGAACTTAATAAATGCAAGAAGTTAATGAAAATCTAATTGGCAGGTTGTTAGAAGGTGTTGTTAAAGGCGAAAGAAATCACTTACTGAAGGAGAGAAGGCAGGTTTCAGGAAAGTAGGTGCTCCAAAAAACACAGTACTTTATCACCACATGCAACTGGCACATTGAGCACAGTTTGAGTATCTAAGGGGGGATTTGTCCTTCAAAGAGGCTGGTTTCAGCCCAAAGGCTGAAGTTGAAAATTACATTGTTATCACTCGAACAATAGAAGCTTTTTACTTTGCTATTTCAGAAGTCTCTCTAACCTATATATAGGAAGAAATGACAGACCCAGAAATCTTTGGAAAGTTTTTCCATTTAATCATAAATGTATCATGAGTTTATGACATGTGCCGACACTTTTAGCACGGGTGGCCTCACTGGGAATCAGACTCCATGCCACCGGCAGTGTTGGTGTCAGACTCTGCCCGCTGAGTTACAGTCACAGCTGTTTCATCTGCATTTGTCCTACATAGTAAAGATGCAGCGGCCACTGACCCACAACATGTATTACTGCACTCCCTTCAAAACCCCCATTCATTCTCTATTGGGAGAAACCCAGAATAGTTTGTCATTGGAATTTAACATGATCTTATATACCAGTAACAACCATTACATAATTTTTGATGGTGTAAACAGTTTCTTTTACTAAAACCATTAGACTTTCAACATTGGAATAAGTTTTCTTTACCTTGATTTAGACGTAACTGATACATGTATCTTAAATGGCATAGTTTGTGTTTTCCCATATGTAGAAAGTTAAGTATTTTTGTAAGTAAGCCCTTTCTATTTTTCTTTCTTCTGTCCCCCTTCTCCTTGTGAATGGTTTGAATGTGATTAACGGTGTCTCTTAAGATTTGTCTTTTCTCCTTTAGGTTACTGTGCATTGACTGGTAGCACAGAGGTACAGGCCAAATGTAAAAGAACCCAAATTTTTAACTTGGTCAGAATGGGGTGTATACAAAGTTACATCAAACTGTGATATTTCTCTAATTAGAGAATTTTCCTCAAGGTTATTTGAGCGATTGTTAAGCAACAATTGACGTTTTATTCCTAAATCCTCTGAATGGTTATTATTATTTAAATGTATGAGGTTTAGTTAAAGGGATATAATGTCATATCATGGTAAATATCACATCAATATCTCAAAATTAGGCATGTCACAAAATCACATACCATTAAATCAAATGCTCGTTTAGTGTCTTAAAAGAAATAAATACTGTTATCAGAGAAATTTCAGATAACATAATTATATAGACAGTAAATGATTAGGCCGGAAACTAAGGAACATTTTCATCATTGATTGAGCTACAAATTCTTTCCACGCTTAATGGATAACATTTTTGGTGTAAAAAATATTAGCAAATCCGGAAAAATACTCAATGTTAATTTCTAAAAGCCCATGGTGATGTTTTCTTTTTCCAAAATGTTTTTATTGAGCATCAACATCGGAAATTGTACATTCACAAAAAAAAAAAAAAAATACAAAAAAGCAGACGTACAGTGCTCACTTTTTTTGTCAGAACCCCAACCCCCGGCTCATGTCAGCCTCAGGCAACAAACAAAACAGAGCAAAGAAAAAAAGATATAAAAAAGCTGCATAATAGGGGAAATATGGAGTTAAACAACTGAAGAAAATGTGTCTTTTTTAAAAAATAGAAAAAATAAAAATAAGAAAAAAATGATTGAAAATAAAACAAAATGTAAAAGAGGCAATAAAATAATAGAGTTCAAACAGACTCAGTCATCTGACTTATTAGACATGAGATCTCTAGTGACTTCTTTATAAGAGATAAAAACTTGATATTTTGTCAAAATTTACTCAATTATCAGAATTGTTGTCGATGAATTTTCTGTCTATTAACTAATCAATTATCAAATAGTTGTTACAGGTCTGTAAGTGATCCCAGTCTTATGTCTATCAGTCTAAGATAAAGGAAGTCCACACTAGGTTTTATTGTCATCTAACATTTAAAAATTGGTTCAATCAGTAGTTGCTATCTGATTTGGGGTAACACGTCTTGTTACCCCAAATCCGTGAAACCATGATATGTCAAACTCTTTAATGTGTCAGCTTAGTTTTAAAATTAGATTAAGGACGGGTCATTGACAGATGTTATTAATAGCAATAGATCATGAGTCCTGGGAATGGTTGGCATGATACTAGAGGTCTCTAAAATCTCAGTTGTCTCGCAGGACGTTTAATTGGATTCAGGTTAGGTCCCCAAGTAGAGTTGTGCACACAACCCAATTCTGCCACAGCGGAAAGTTAATCAAATTGAAAGTAGATCACGGCAGCGCGCTGCAGCCTGCTAACGCTCTGAAAAGTTCTGTTCCAGATAGTCAGATGAAAACGTAACTGCGCGTCCAAAACGTTGGACCAAAAAGTTGCATTCCTGTTGATGAACTTTGTTTATCTCCCATTAAAACTCTTGATCAAATCAGCAACCTGCCACTTTGGGAAACCAATTTTGGCCTATATCTTTGTGTTACCATTGTGAGCAATATTTTAATTGTCCATTTTAGGCTTATCCTGGCTGACTCAAAAGTAAAATACTGAATTTGGGAAAGCTCGGAGAAAGCTTTAGGCATTCTACAGTTTGTGTTTCTCCATATTTTTGTGATGCATTAACAATGGCTGCTGCGAGTGTGTGCTCCACAGCAATATACCAAGGGACAGATCAAGGTGGGGTTTGGATGAAACGGCATGAAGTAACAAAATGTAGTATTGGTTCAATTGGCATTTATCAGTGTTGGAAGGTGGACTTAATTGACCTTTTTCATGTGACAGTTCACATTAAATCAAATGCTTCACTCATCAGTCTTTATGTTTAGCGGTTAAGCAGTCTTTTGTTGTTATCTTCACAACATTTTTCACTGCACAGTAAAGAGAAAAGTTCCCTTCGATCCCCCAGGCTTTAGTCTTGGATTTGTGTTGTTCTGCAAGTCTGCGACATCATCCGAACCCCAGGAGCCTCTTGCTCAGTCTTGACGGATCCTCACTCTGCTGAAGCCCAATACTGTTCTTCATCTTGTGTTGTCACAACCCCCCCTGCTACCTTGATTCACTCTTGGTCGTTGGCTAGGTTTTGGATTTATTACTTTCGAGGCCGAACAATCAGTGGACCAGGCTGTCAACATGCATTTTCACGACATCATGGGCAAAAAAGTGTGTAGTTGTAGTTTTATTTTACCCTTAAGATCAAACAGAGGCTTGGGCGACAGAGTCAGAATTATAATATGATGCTGTTTTATACTTACGACTCATTTTACATTGGTTTGCCATTAGTGACTTTAGCATCATATAGCACAAAGTTAGCTTTTAACATCATAAAATGATCAGGCCACTAAATTAATTTACTCATCTTTATTATTTGCTCTAAACACGTACTATCCTTACACTTGCTTTGGCTGATCCTTCACAAATGCTGTTATATTTACATTTTATTGTCGCCCAAGGCTTTGTTTAAACTGACCACTCCTTTAGGATGTATTAGATTGCACCTAAAATATTAAAGTTACATTATTTTCTGATTTTTGAGAAGCAAAAGAAAAGATGAAGTTAAGACTTCAAAGCTCAAAGAATTCACTGAATATAAAGCACCTAAAGGACTGGTCCAATCAGTTCTGTTTCTTTTGTTTTCTGATATTTTGTTGGCAGGTCACTTACACGTCAACATGTTTTCTTTTTTCTTTTTGAAAAGTTAAAGAAAAAGCTCAACTCAGTGACCTCAGTTGATGAATCTCCATACTGTGTCTGTCAGTTCTCTAAATGACAAATGGCAGCTCTCTCAAAAATGCTGCTCAGGATAAGACATGAGTCTAACAATAATACTTGCATGTCACTTCTTAGTGTTTGTTTTATCTCAGTGTGTGTACCAGATGGATGGGGTTTACTGCACAAAGACAATTCAGATAGTGTCAGGTAAGCTGTCCATCCGGGAGAAAACAATAAATTCACTGTGGTGTTATATTTTCAAGCGCACCTCCTAACCTTCTGGCATTCCTTCTATTGTTTTGTTGCATGTGGCAAACACCACCCACCTGGCATCTCAGCTGAGTAAAACAAACCATTAAAACATTTTTAGTAAAATAAAGTACCACTTGGTACATATCTGGCGAGGTTTGCTCCTGACTCTTGGGCTTTAAATGCACTTTTAAAGCTCTCATTCATTAAACAACCCCCCTTTTCCCCAGTAGACATTTTGTAATTAGCAGCTTTTAAACCACTCTATAGAGATACCAGAAGAGAGAAGGTCTCCTTTCTGCCCCTTCGTGCTGACACTAATGATTTGTGGGCATAAGAGAATGATCAAAGTCAGACACTCGGTCATATCATATCATCACATGTATCTTGTTACTAGCCTTGATTTTTACATGGCTGCTGAAGTGTTTTAAATATTTGAACATCAGTCTGAGACACTTGACACTAAGAAGACCTTTTGTGTGTATTGTGACTTTGATTAAGCGTCCAGTTTTGCTGAAAAGTGGTAGTTGTTGTGGTGATTCTTGTTGTTCAGTCAAGAATGTTTTAAGGCAATTTTGTGCTTTAAAAACACATTACGCATTATGGCTTGTGTTCAGCACCTTAAACCGCCCAAGTCCCAGGGAGCCTCTCATTTGTTTATTCTAATCAAACCATTAATTAAAACATGTTATTTTCTTGTGTGCCAATAAATATTTTCCCTGAAGAGAACTTTGGGTAAAAACCTTTCATGACCCAGATTTAAGCTGATCATGCAAATCAATAATATAGAGTACCAACACAAGACGTTTCTATTAAAATCTCACTGATTATTAAATTAAAAAGATTATCTGAATCCCATTTCCTTGGTAAATGATTCAGCCCTACCTGTGTACTCTCCAGAGGTGCGCACCCCCCTTGACTTTGCCCTGGTTTCCAGCAGGAATCAAGGCTCGACTTAATCCATTGTTCTTGACTTGACATTACCTTACCGTGGGACTTGAGGGAGGCTGGGAGATATGAGTTACAAAATTAGAAATTGGAGCACATCAAACTGTGGAACAAATCCCAGTTCTGCTGTTGGGGACTGTACAGAAGTCATGGTATCCATCACTCGTAGCTGTGATGCCCACGGGAGAAAGTGCTCAGGTAGCTGCCGCCGGCGGCGGGGCCACTGCCGGAAACATGTGCATGTAATTAGGTCGACAGAGAAGGAAGAGGGGAGGCTGGGGAAGGTGGCAACACCTTAAGGCTGGGAGGAATTTGTGATTCGTTTTCCTCCTGCAAGGTGACCCCAATAACTCAACCCCTCAGTCTATTTCTGGTTGGCTCCCCCTTAGTCTCAGCCTGTTTCTTTGCTCTGGTTAACTGCTGGTAGCTTTGCCCAGTTACAGGAAGGAAAGTTCTGTTATTGGGGCAATTTGGCCCAAGGCATTGAGCTATTACTGGGCTGGATGTTAACTATATATGAAAGTCAAATTTAAGCACTGTAATGGATGGATAGAGTCCATTTCTGAGTGGTTAAAAATCGTCAGTGTAAGGCAGAAATTCATTCAATTAGTGTACTTCATTATTATAATTTAATTATCAAAAAGAAACTCGAGGTCAGCATTTTTAGATATGAGGTTTTGTTGTAGAAAGACGATGTCCTCCAGCAGCGACTTGACATTATCGTGGGGTCAAAGTGTATCAGCCACTTGTACTCCATAGAAATATTTTGTTTCACCTTTGACACAGTATGAAGATTCAATTATAGATTGACTGAAAAAGACTGTTTATTTGTATTATCTGCATGTTTACCTTTTATATATTCTGTTAGAACTCAGATACAAATTTCTCTCTATATCCGTTTACCCCCTAAAACTTATTCCAAATACAATATAAATGAGATTCTTTATAAGCGTTAGCTGGAGAAAGGTAAGTCATGACCTTCCATTAGATGTCTCTATCATACATTATATAGGGCAGTTCATTCGAGGAAAGAAAGAAATCTATGTCTCTCAGGTACATTTGAAGAGGCTGTTATCTGGAGATGGTTTCAGAAGCTTTTCTACCATTTACATTCCACTGTGAAATTCCCGCTTGATGATTAGTACCTGAGACACATAGCTGTACAGCTCTCCTGGCTACACAGTAATATTAATTTACATAGTCGCCCCTTATTATTCTAATAAACATAAAGTGAAAGACTCCAAACTGGCCCAATCAGTACATACATAATCAGTGGTAGGACAGGTCTGTCTAGGTGAGGGACTTCATGGACCTTATACTGGTGTTGCCAAATCTGCCCTCCTTGTCCCTTTGTCCAGGTGGAAGTGAAGAAGGCTGAACCTCGTGACAGCAAAGCTCCTGGTCAGCTTGGCCCTGGCCAGTGGGCACCCAGGGGCATCTTGAGTGCAGCTAATGGTTGGACAACACAGCCTGCCCAGGGCTGGCAACAGCCTTACGGGCCACAGGGTGAGTGGGAACAAGTCCCAGAGCTCAGCGAGGGAGGCTCACTGTTCAGAGGAAAACGTAGTAGTAACTGTTTAAATGTGTTAAACCCTCTGCTTTGACATTAACCTTTTGCATGTTGGTCACTGCTTGTGCTGCCGTTGAATGTTACACTGGATTCTGTGAACATATAACATTTTTAGGCAACAGTCTAAAGTTTTTTTTTTCTCTTCCTGAAGGAGTGTGGGTGTCGACTACCGGCCAACCCATAGGTAGGTGTTCGACCTCCACTTGACAACACACAGAAAAGATCCTGTCTTTCCATTTTAGTGAATTAGTTTTTTTTTGTATGTTGTTGCATAACTGTGAGTTGATCAAATTGCAGATAGATTTTGTGTCTTTGCCATGTGATCATGTGCTTATCTTGAAGTGCTTGTGTCACAGAAATGGGCTTGCAGTCTGTGTGGCCAATAAGCTGATGACAGTTAACAGCACGTGTTATCACTGATTCATAATGGCTGAGGCTGCTGATAATTTGCTGCTTGAGACAGATGGCAGCCTTGAATAGATTCCAGCCTCCCTCTGCTATTGGTCAGGCTCGGTTTCATAGCACCACCTCCGGGTCGACCTGCAACTCTCACTGCAGTGTCGGCTATGTGCTGCTCACTCAGTTTCATTCAGCTTCAGATTGTGTTCTGCAAAATCTGTTTTCTACCTTATGTCAGATGTTTAGCTGTTCAATAAGACAATGACATTCAAATAATGCAGATCAGATGTTTTCATCATTATTATTATTTATTATAATAATTATTACTATTGGTAACACTTTATGTTAGGGCACACATATTAACCATTAACTATTTGCTCAAAAGCATGCATATTGGTTGCAATAGGCTATTTATTAGTAATTACTGTGGTACTACCACATAAGGCTAACTCAGCAAATCATATTGAGATCATAATTCATGTACAAAAACCTGACTTACTATCAATAAGCAGTGATTAGGAGGTTATGGGGGAAAATTCTTATGCCCCTTTTATTTCACACTCAATAAAAAACCCACTAACACTCGCTAACATCTGGCTTTTGTAACATGACGTGTGTTGGAGTCATGGTTGAAGTTAAGGCCGCTGGCTTGTTAATCTTAAATACGTCTCTGTTGCACTACAGTACTTCATTATAAAGCTGTTCTGTCACACATTTGACCTTTTTATTAAAAGATTGCAGCTTCACTTAGCCATACTGCGATTTCAATTATATTTTGATTAATTTTACAGCCGTAGTTCTCTTATATAAAGTGTTATTATTATGGGTATTATTTCAGAAAATACGTGCAGATATTTATGTCACAACATTTCTATAAAATAGATCTGTTCTGTGTTGGAGCAGGCGGGTATGGGCCTCCGTTGTCAGCAGGTCGTGGAACCCCCACACAACCTCCATCACCTTTCAACGCATTCCTGGTCACGACCCCGGCAGGCGGCTTCGCTGCACCTCAGGGCTACCCTCAGCAGGGCTACAGCACAGCACCTCAATTTGGTCAGTAATACTGATACGCTCACTCATTATGAGACTGGAGTTGTTATGACATCACTACAATGTGCTTACAGGTAATGTAGCATAATATGTAAAGGATTACACTCTGAATTAGGTGAAGATGAGGAGTTTCTGAAAACTGATATTGATCTTTGACAAATGTCACAAATAATCTGCTGTGTTGAAATTATATTTTTTTGCCAAAAAGTGTTTTTATCCCTAGAAGGTTCCTTTAGTAGTTTATTAAATCAATATTTCTTTTAAGCTCCTAACTCCTGAAGGAAGCATTTTTTAAACTAAAATGTGTTTGTAATTGAATCTATGTCAGGTTTTCCAGGCAGCTTTGCTGTGGTCAGGGAGGAACCTCCACCTTATCAGAGATGGACAGCGTGACTCAGAGACAGCCAGCATTTCATGAAATGTTGCTTAAAAGAGCCTGCGAGGAGATTATTAGCCTCCAGCTATTAAACCTGTCAACTGATAGAAAAATACTAGAAAAACCACTGGAATGAAGCCCAAAATCATCTGTGACAAGTGTGTTGGCAGAGTGGTCCCAATCTGATCTGGCAGCTGATATTTCAAAGACATGTGGATGTACAGCTTGTAGTCTTATGGCCCAAAATGAGGAGAAGAAATAGATTAATACCTTGACTAGTAGTGTTTTTTTATGAAATGGTACTGTATTAAAATACGACTGAAGACTGAAGTCAAAGACTTTTGTGTTTTACTCAGGGACTGGTGTAAGGCGTTTGTACTCATGCATAGTAAACCATATGTGATACTGCTCCACTAGCAAATGATCTTTGGGGAAAATCCTATAAATTACTGTATTACTTTCCAACAGGTTACAGTTTCGGCACACCCCAAGCAGACCAGTATGCTCCACAGGTTCCTCCTCCGCCCACCACTCCAGGAACTGCACCTCTGGGCTTTGCCCCCGCCACCACACCAACTCAGGACTTGAGCAAAGCTCCCACTGGGCAGCCTGACTTCCCTTATAGCCAGTATGGTAAGAAAAGCATTGTGCATTAAGCAGTTTGCTGCCCTTTTCTCTCCCATTTACTATTTTATTCACCCCTCAGCCCTGACCATCTCCCTGGATATTTTATTGGATGCAACTACACCTATATAAGTGCATATCTACAACCCTTAGACAAGCAGGAGCTTGCTCTTGGTACCATTTAGCTTGAACAGCTCCACATGCATACATGCTTCTTGCATACATGAACCCCTCTGGCTCTGCCGTGAAGATGCTGCTGAAGTTTCACCATATCCAGGAGTCTTCAGCAGTCATTTCTGACAAGTTTTTCCAGCTGGGCTGTGGATTGGGAAAAAGATTGGTAGGTCTTGGTAGGTTTGAATTAGATCATCCTGCCTTGCAATGTTTTTTTTTCTTGTTTTGCATTTTTATTTTATTTTGATTTTCAAGGGAGTGCAACCTTCACCTGACGGACTGTACTAGACATTTGGTTCAGATATTCCTACCTTTTGATTGCTCCCTCCTCCTCTTCCTCCCTGTTGATGACTGTGCTGGCTTCTTTTCCTGGTCTTGGCACGATCGCAGTAGAAGAGCACCAGCATGACAGTATTATGCCCATGAAACCCTATTTCTGGAATTAGGCATGTTCAACCTGCCAAGCTACCTATCAAAAAGTATTCGACATGTCCATCAATTTATTACTCCGGAGCTTTGCATGCTTGTCTGCAAAATGTGAACTTTGCCCCTCTGCCTTGTAAAAACATGCAGGTATAAGTGAGAGTTTTTGGATAATGTGTCTGTAGGTTTTTCTTTCTGGTGGGTGTTTTTGTGGTCTTTGAGCTGGACTGTTGGTCTAGTTTAACATTATCTTTGGACTTTGCTCAACTAGATTTTTGTTAAAATGTACGGATTTTTAAAAAAATAAGACATTTCATTAAGCCGCTCTAGTGTCAGTTTAGAAAATGATGTCTCTCATAAGGTTCTGTGATTTAAAACATTTAGGATGTAGATTCTATGTGACATACTGTATACTCCTGCAGGATTAAGGCTTCAGCTCTGAACCAAAATGAAGACGGATACTGTGAAAACTAACCAGCATCCATGAAAAAGGAACAAGCTCAGTCTTTATTCAACACTCTGCCTTTCAGTCACATAAGCACACTATCAGATAAGAGTCAGATGTTCATTTAGAAGCTACATTCAGTTTTGTTGGCTGGCTGGTTATTTTTCTTCTGACTTGGCTTACAACTGCATCACACTGCTGGATCCACATTTAAATTCAGTCCTGTGATCGCTGTCAGTCAAGACAGGTGCTCATCTTGTTCAGTGTTTCCTGCTTGTGCTTATCTTCCATCCAGCTTTTGCATTTAGTGTCCGCTGCCTGTTCAGGCACTGAGTCCAGTAGTCCAAGTCAGTAGTAACGACACAGTCTTGGAATGTTTTTGTGAAATGAGCAGAAGATCAGAAATGCTGATGATGTGGACACAAATCACACACCTCTACTGTGACAGTAGCAGGAACTAGACATTTTAAACCGTGTAAGGTTAGTAAATGGTTGAGGTTAGACAAAGCAAATTTAGTGTCAGTTAAAGTTTAGCTGGGCTTATGTGGAGTTTGAAAATAGTTTTGCTTAAGGTCAAACCAGTGGTCTACATGTTTAATTCAATGCCAAACATTTTGACACTGAGACATCTGAAATGTGAGAATTAAATTAAAGAGCAACATATTTTCATGAACGAAACTGAGTTTTGCCCATGTTGGATTTTTGGATTTGATTTCTTTTAAACAATATAGCTCATAGGAGCTTTTTGGCAACTTATGGATGTTTTAAACATCTTTGAATGACCCAGCAAGCAAAGTCCCCTTAGCACTCGTTCTGATATCAAGTTACTCTGACCTGCAGTTACTCAAGTAAGTTTTTAAAAAAAATACATAATCAATGCATACATTGCATTGTATAACTAGAGTACACAAAACAATAATGTATTATGACATAAAGATGAAACGAGTTTCAAGTTAATTACAAGTTAATTTCAAGTTGATTGTCACATTAAGCTAAAAGTAATGGAGCCCAGTGGCGGCTTGGAAGATGGGAAATCAGTCCAGAAATGTATAGCCATTTTTGGAAAATGATTGGCAACAATGTACCAGATATAAGTCGTATTTTACAACCTGTGCAAAGCCACTGGTCAGGGCTCGATGAAAAGGATTGCCCGCCTGACCGGGGCAAGCAAAATGCAGCATTATGCTAGTATATCTAGCATCTCACTTGCCCAAACTAGCAAGAGGGAATAAAGAATTGAACACACTGGGTTTTTTTTTTTCTAGTGCTGGTGATAGAAGTAGCAAAAGAGTGAGCCATCTTGCTTCCTTCTCACCTCTGTTGAGAGTTGCACATGTACAAAATCGATCAGGCACCCGCAAGTAAAAGTGTTTATGAGCTGAAGCGCACACAAACATATGAGTTATCCTGAAAAAAGGAGTTTAGTTGGGTGGCGTTAAAGGATTTTTAAGAAAGGACTATTGAGAGCGAGGCAGATAAAATTAACTTAAGTCTTTGTTGTTGTTTTTACGGCTAATAAATAAAACAATTTGTTTAGGCTCAGGTAAAAATTGACTTCAGGCAGGTAGATTTCCAACCCAATAAAAACCTGCTGTATGGTTGTTCTAGTTCCTGTTTCTAGTTGCTTCGTTCTGCTAATATTTTCTTGGCTGGAAAACATAATTCCTTCATCTTAGCAGATCATGCACATTTCACAAAATTTCATGAGACCAGGCTGGCATGATTTAAAAGTCAGGCGTGCTAGCAGATAGCTCACACTCTCACACTCCATTTTGTTTTGACTTCCAGATGAAGCTGAGCAGTGTCGCCTCTCCAAGCATAGTGCAGACACAGTAAATGAGTGTAAATGTACAGCTCTGTTAGCTCAGTAAGGGGGGAAGTATGTAAAGTAGTTGGCCAGCAGTATCTGGGTTCAGTCAACCTGGTCTCCTCATCTCCCTGATAGGCTTGGGTAACTACCCTCAGGACCCCTCTGCCTACGGACCAACGCGTCCTTCTCACAGTTATGGTCAGGATGAGCAGGGAGGATATAGTGCAGGTAGGTGCCAGCATTGTCTTCTCCAACCACAAAAAGTAGCATTTGTTCAGTACTGTAGTGTTTATAGAGCTGCAACCTGGTTCTTTTCCTCTTTTTGCTTTTCGTTTTGTATTTTGCATGTACATTCTGCATGTACATACAAACTACTGTGTGTACTCTTGTATAGTAAAAGACAGCCGCCAACTATCTCACAGCTGAGTGGATTTGAAAGACATTAAAATTGCATTACATTAAAATGTGACATTCAGAGCTCAAAGCATGTCCTCTCCCTCCGCGGCTGTAGCTTTACTATACCAAGACCAACCATGTCCTCCTTTTTTGTCCACTCTCTCTGTCTGCATTGCTTTGCTGATAATAAAAGGATGATCTAATTGTCAGAAAATGTGTTCATGGTTCAGTTGTCTCTATGCATCAGCAGTCCATTCACCCGTTGTTTTTTTCCCCATGTACCGTCTCCACATTATAGCTAAAGGGGTGAGAAAGGAAAGAAGATTTAAAGGAGGACACGATGCCAGTACATGTCCAATTCCTCTCTGGTTCTTCTGTCTGGTGGTCCTGTTGGGACCGCTCCCTGTTATTGCACTTTGAGCACCCCAAAAGAAATGTGTATTTTCTAACTTTTCCCCCTATTTTCTTTCTTTCTGTCTATCTATTGTATTTCCATTCCAGTTATTTATCACGTTCCCCACTCCAGTACTTACTGGAGACATTTCGAAATCGAACTGGATGTTACCAAGGCAGGAAAATAACCATTAACCAGCAGAATGCTGGAAAGATTTGGCTGCAACTGGTTTTTGTATTCTACCAGCCATTTGGTAGCAAACCACTCATTTGTTTTTCAAGCTTAAAAGCCCTTTGGCTTTGACAGTGACTGCTAAATTTTGGGCTGCAGCAGCCATTTTTTCAGGCAGATTAGCTTCCTCCCCTGGCTGTCACTTTGGTTCCCTTGTCTGTTAGCAGGGAGATGGTGCCATCCAGTGTCTGTATAGAAGAACATTGTGCGTGTTGCACTGGTCATCAAGAGAATCTGGAGATTGTTTTCCTTAATGAAGCCCATTTAAAAATGATTATTACATTCACCTTTAATTGAACATTTTCTCTCTAAATTTTTTGACAATAAAGGGCTCATTGAAGGAAAATAGTATTTAAATCTTGAGTAAAAATCCACCATGAAACCTTTTAAACTCTTAAGAAATGCACAATGCATGTCTTAGTCCATTTAGTTTAGTGTGTCACAGTTCTTTTATATCTTAAGCTCCTATCATAAACACACCTCAGAGCCCTTCATAGACAGACAATTAATACAAATACATAAATATTTGTAATCGTTCTAGATCCCAATGTATCTGAAAACATCAATTCAAGGTTTAATAACAAAGTTAAATTAAAGCTGCAAGCAGCGATGAACGGGCCCTCGCAGGCCACGCGGGTCGGGCCGTGCTGCTGTCGGGGCGTGCTCCTTACCCGGACCCATTGCCCCGTTATTGTGCGCGCATGTCTTAACTGATAGCCAAAAAGCAGTTTTGTGTTGATAATAGCGCCACCTGCTGGTGATTTTTGGTGTGTGAGTTACAGATGCCAGTCTATACCGGCCCAATCAGTTTCATATCCATAAGTGTTATGGTGTGGGCACAGTGGCAATTATAAAATGAAACTGCCACCAGAGCGCCACCTAGTGTGAGATCGGTAACACCTTCGTCAGCTGTCCTCAGGAGGCCATTGGCAATCAGTGTACCAAGTTTCGTGTTAATCCGACCAACTGACGTCGAGATATAAAATACTTCAATTTAAATAGCGCCACCTAGTGGTCATGGGCCAAGATTTTGCACAGAGCCTTAGGGGCTCATGGGGAAGTAGTGTCCTCAGTTTCACGTCATTTGGACACACCAATGTGGAGATATGCAACACTTCCTGTTTTGACCCGAATCCACAGGAAGTTGTTATTTAATAACTTGAGTATTCTTTGGCCTATCAAAATTCTTTTAATAACTTTTTGTCAGAAGGCTCCACTGATGCTGTGTGCAAAGTTTGGTGAAAATCGGTGAAATTGCCTGGGAGGAGTTCGAAAAAGTAGGTTTGCGACATTTCGCGAGCTAGAGAAAAACAACGCTAGGCGCAAATGGGCGTGGCCTATATCAGGAGATTCAGCAAGATTCACTGAACGCGTGGATATAAGGTTTTTGAATGTGCGACAAAGTATGTGGGAGTTATTAGGCAAAAACGGTTTGTGTTGATGATAGCGCCACCTGCTGGTCATTTTTGGTGTGTGAGTTACAGGGGCCAGTCTATACCGCCCCTATGAATTTCATATCCATAAGTGTTATGGTGTGGGCACAGTGCCAAATATAAAATGAAACTGCCACCAGAACGCCACCTAGTGTCAGATCACTAACCCCTTTGTCAGCTGTCATCAGGAGGGCATTGGCAATGAGTGTAACAAGTTTTGTGTTCATCCGACCAACCAATGTCGAGATATAAAATACTTCAATTTAAATAGCGCCACCTAGTTGTCATCGGCCACAATTTCGCACAGAGCCTTTGGGCCTCATGAGCAAGTAGTATCCTGAGTTTCACGTCATTTGGACAAACCAATGTGGAGATATGCAACACTTCCTGGTTGGAACGAAATCTGCAGGAAGTTGTTATTTAATAACTTGAGTATTTTTTGGAATATAAAAATTCTTTTGATAACTTTTTGTCAGGAGGGTCCACAGATGCTGTGTGCAAAGTTTGGTGCAAATTGGTGAAATTGCCTGGGAGGAGTTCGAAAAAGTAGGTTTGCGACATTGCGCGAGCTAGTGAAAAAAACGCAAAGCAGAAATGGGCGTGGCCTATATCAAGAGATTCAGCACAATTCACTGAATGCGTGGATATAAGGTTTTCGAAGGTGCGACAAAGTATGTGGGAGTTATTAGCCAAAACGCACTTTCCTTGATAATAGCGCCACCTACTGGTGCACATTCACTACAACAACAGATTATAAAATTTTTCGCCAAGCCTAATGACTTTGCCAAATAAAATCGACTTTTCATTCACATTCAGGCAGTGAAAAATGCGATCATTTTGGACGAAGGAATAAAATAATAATAATAATAATAATAATAATAATAATAATAATAATAATCATTCGAAAAACAATAGGGACCTCGCAGGTTCCCTGCTCGGGCCCTAAATAAGCAGCTGACAAGACAAAACATCAGTTCATTCATTCATTCATGAGTCTGGTTGTAAAGTTGATGCTGGGACAAGAGTCAAATGATGACCATTTTGATGTGATTTAACAATACTTACAGCTACAGTAGTTTGACAGCACAGTTGTTGACCAAATCAACCAAAAATAACAATTAGGATACTGAAAAGGGTAAGGGTGGATTTTTCCTTAACATTAAAATTATGAAAATGGTAAACGATTTAAAGCAGTAAGGCATCCCCCTGAACACAATGTGATGAGTCGACATTAAAATCCTTGTGTCTCTCTCCTGCTCTCTCCCCTCTGTCCTCCTCAGGGTACGGGCAGGACCTGGCAGCCTTCGGTCACAGCTTCGCAGACCCCAGCCAGCCAACGGCCTCGTACGGGGCCCCGACAGCACAGCCCACCGCTGCCCCCCAACCAGCCGCCAGTGCGTTCGGCAGAGGGCAGAACCACAACGTACAGGGCTTCCACCCGTATCGACGCTGAGCGCCACGTCTGGGCAGGGCTGCTGTGTAAAGTTCAAAAACAAAAAAAGAAGTCAGGGAAATGTGTGATTTCGCTAAAAAGCAAAACTGGAGTTCTGGATTGTTTGTTCTAAAGGGAATGTTGAATGCACACAGTTTGTGAAACAGAAACCTCTGTGAAAGCAGGTATTCCAGTAAATTCGAATGGGGTGTAAAGAAACCCAGGGTTTTTCTTTTGCATTACTTAATAAGGAACGTTCAGCAGAAAGAAGCTTTTATCCCCGACCCCCCCACCCCATGTTTTATAGTAGAACTTAACTACTTTGCAATAATTTTGATTGTCTGGTCAAACACTAGCACAGAGACTATATGTAAAGAGACTTGCATATAAATATGTATATTTATGGTGGACACAAATGAAAACAGGGTCTCAAGTTTCCTCAGCTTTAAATTCTAGGAAAAAAATGTTTTTATTTTTCATTTGGTGACTTTTGTTTACTTTCTGAGCCTTTAAAGTTTGTTTAAAATGGAGATTATGAATATATATATTATACACAAACTGTGCAATTTTTTAAAAAGAGAATTTTGTACTATAAATGTACACTTTGCTTGTTTTTTTATTTAAAGATGTAGACTTCCCTCAGGTGGCTCTTTTGGGTGCATTTTTTGCACTTACGCAAAAAGAAAAAAAGGACAAATTATTACAAAAATAAATGTTTTAAGGATACAGTGCTTGTCCCAGTTGTTTGTATTTGGTTGTGGGTGAGTTTGTTTTTCTTGTTTGGTGGAAGACTGACATCATTTAGCTGAAACAAATAGTCAATTAATACATAGATAGAAAAACTGATTGATTAAATCAGACACATTTGTTGTTCTAGCATCTGCAAGGTGAAATATGCTGCTTTTCTCTGTTTATTGCTTTTGTAAATTGAATATCGTTGAGTTCTGGACTGTGGATTAGATAAAATAAGACATGTTTAGATCTCAGTGGATTTTCAAACACAGTGATAGACAATTTCAACACAGAATGTTTTATTAATAGAGAAAATAATCAAAAGATTGACCGATATTGAAATTTAAAGCAAAGAAGAGGGATCATTGGTACCTTTTCTGAGATTAAACTAACTGAATTCCCATCTGTATTCAGGGCATTTTAAGACATTTAAAGAGAAGACCAGGAATTCCCCAGTTTCTATTATCATGGTTTTATACAGCCACAAAATAGCAGGAGGAATACTTCCGCTGTAAACAAAAACGTGCCAAACTCCGTTAAGAAATGAAAGCTGTTGATGCCATGGATGTATTGATGCCTGCTGAAGTTCACAGCTGATAGATCACATCCGGGTTAAAGGTTGTAATCTTGGAACGTTTGATTCCTCAAGCTATTTCCGCGTTGTTAGCATATTAGCATCAAGCTACCTGCTCTCTGGAAAGTAGTTGACTTCTGCATTTTATTCCGATCCTGACCGTCGTTTTCAACACAGGCGTTTCTTCGCCAACAGGAGAAAAGCTTTCGAGGTCTCCTGGGCAGAAAGTGTAAGCTAAAAATTAACGAGTGTTCACTGTTGATGTGTTTCTATGGAGAAGTAACGTACAGTTTTGGTACGTTAGCTAACGAGTCGCTAGTTCCTGCCTAATAGGCGGCTAACCAGCTAGCTCCAGGTAAAGTGCAGTATACACAGAGGGATTTCACTGTTATTTAATAAGGGCTGGTCAGGTTTGGAGAGGAGAGTCTTAGCCAGATGTTGTCTGTCTGGTGTGAAGCTGTCGGTCCATTTGTGGACTTCTGAGCTCGATGAGCTGATGAGTCAAAAAGGAAACTGAAACTATTTGCTGTCAGAGCATTATGACAGAGATGTGTGTTAAAATAGTGTCGAAAATACCACAACGAGGTATTCTCAGCTTCTTATTTAAATGTGGTCACTTATTTTATATGTTCATGATATAATATGACAAATTAAGGCTTCAGGAGAAGTTATTGAAGTCACACAACAGTAGACCAACTTTCACTTCGTGTACAGTGAGTCTGTAAATGAGAACAGACAGTAAACAGCACCACAGACGCAAATAAGGGACTTTTCAATAGTTAATCTGCTTGTATCCAGTTTAACTATTTGTTTCTTACAATAAATCACTTTGTTCACTTCAAAAATCTTCACAGTAGTGCAAATAAAATATTTGAGAATGATTATTGCTGTATCACACAAGTTATTCTCAGATAATATCCTTATAGTATGAGTAGAGTATAGAGTATATTGAATCATAATTTAGTCCCACAAATGGTAACAGTTATGCTTTGATCAAAAATAATATCTCAATATTTTTAGGCTTCATCACGATACACAACATATATCTTGGTATTTGGAAATCACCTCAAAAGCAGACTGGGCACCTAATTAATTATCACAATATTTATTACCAAATACTAATACTAATACTAATAGTTGATGATTGGTAGTTTCTGTTTTTAATGCCTCATATAAACTACTCGATATAAGCCTAAATTTAAAAAAAATCCCTCCGGATCAATAAAGTATCTATCTATCTGTCTGTCTGTCTGTCTATGACAAGAAATTTTTCAATACTGGTTCAGCCTGTATCTAGTCTATTTCGCTGAGAAACATCTCCACAGTATTGTAAACAAAAAGAAATCCAAATTTTTCATTAATAAAATATTTGAGAACAATTATTTCTGCATCACACTAGTTATTCTCATAGTATATTGTGTACTGAATCATCATTTAGTCCATGAAATGTCAAAAATAATAACTTAATATAACTATAACTATAAATAATAACTATTTATCTTAATTTGACCAACATCTACACGGTACAAAGTAGGGCTCTGTGATATGGCCTTAAAATACCATGTCAGTAGTTTTAAGGCAATATCATGAAACACAGTTTATATCTCAATATTTTGAAATCTTCAACCTTAATGTTTACGACAACATTGTAGGGATGACTCATTTGTACTTTTTCTCAAAGTATTAACACGGTAAGATTTTCATCATTAACATGGACGTAATGACTAAGTGGATAGAGGGGTATTATAACAGTCTGATAAGTTCAGAAAATTCCATCACTTTACTGTGATGCAGCCTTTAAAATGAGGAAAGGACAACACTAATTCCATGTCATGATGTAATGATATTCAAAATCCAGGACTACATGTAGTCTTGTTTTATGATAATCATATAATATCAATATATTGCCAGCCCTAGTACAAAGGTCAACCTAAGGATACAAGGTGAATTTTAAGAAATCATGTTTGCACACATGTGTGTTGCACTTAGCATAATGTTAGTCCAAAGTCCTTTTGTTACAGCTTTTAGACCAGGGCTGGTCAAAGCTGCCGCACAGTTGGGTATGATTTGGCCCAGTAGAAAAATGGTGATATAGATCATTTTGGGGTTTTTTGTAAGGTAAAGTTCTTCTTTAAATACATGTTGGATCCTTAATTATTGACTATTTTTCATGACCCTGTGCAGGAACTCAGTCAGCTAAAGGAACTCACGATCCTTGTGCCATTTTACATCTTAACAATACAACAGATTTTCCCCTCCAAGGGGGAGAAAATGGCTACCCCTATTTCAGAAGCATCAAAACATAATTTATAAGATTGTATATATCTGAAAGAAAGTAAATATGACGGCAGCGAAGTACAATTAAATAAAGGGCATCAGTCAGACGAAGGAATAGTGACGTTTCAATGCAGTGACAATGAAGTGATAGAGTTCTGTTAATTAAAAATCTGAGGCAAACAGATCCTTCAGTTGATTGGTGAAATAAAAAAGAAAACTCAAGGTCCACTCATCAGATATTTTAGGAGACTTTTTAAACATCATCTCATAGCGTTCATTAGCAGATGGAGCTCACGTGACCTGGAACTTCAGTCTCAAATGAATGAATGAATTTAAAAAGAAATACTTTCGGACTCAGTTTTAGTCATGTTGGCCTGTATCATCATTCACTCTCATGAAGTCAAATCTCCAAGTATGAGATTTGTTCCTCAGTGAAGGGAGCTGCTGTACTGTTTTCTGGGAATGAACTTCTGTAGAAATTGCTCTTCATTTCGGCCCCAGGCAACAGAACAGCCTACACTAAAATGTGGAGTAACTGTGTAACATTTGCCACAGTTACGACACAGACGTTGAAGCTTCATGCAGCTGAGTCACACTCAGTGAGACTCCATATCAGGAACAGGCAGCTGGAAGGAGTGTGGCGGTGTGGCAGCAGCTCCTCGATGAAGCAGCACCGAGATGTCTGCCCTGAACGGGGCCGTCACCTCAGTAACAATTTTACTGTTGATAGCATGTGAGCTTAGCATAGGGCTGGTCTAGGTTTTTATGTATCTGTTAAAATTATTTGATTGTTAGTTAGACCAGGTGCTGCCATGTTAACCATGTTAAACCTCTCCAGTGCTCATGTGTTTACCTGGTTTCCCACAGGGTGTCAGGTCTGGTGCAGGGTTGTTGAACGGTTAATGCACAGAGTAAAGAGGCTGAAAATTGAAGACAAATCAGAAGACGTCAAGGAAAGGTATGGGTGTGCTGACTGAATCTGTGACTTCAGAATCAGCATTCAGAATTCAGTGCACACCAGGATGGTATCCTGGTGTGCGCTGGAATATTGATTTTTTTTTTATTCATCCGTACTGTATTTGTCAGTTTGTTAGTGTTACTTTCATTGTGATGCATCGCAGCTGATCAGTCTGTTTGTCCACAGCGTCACAGAGACACTGGCAGGCATGACGGGGGTGGACGAGCTCTCGGACAGCACAGAGGTGGTGGAGATGGAGGACGTGAATCCCACTCAGTTCCAGGTGGAGAAGCATACATGGGACGGCCTGCGGAAGATCATCCACAACAGCCGCAAGCACACAGGCGTAGTCATCAACAAGGCGCCACACGACTTCCATTTCATCCAGAAGGATGAGACCAGTCCGCACTCCCACCGCATCTACTACCTTGGTGAGCTCGGGATCTGACAGCTGGGAATTTTCAGGGTCAAAATTAAAACAAGCTGAGTGACAAATAATGTCATTTTCTACAATAAATGTAGAAAAATGAATAAAACCCGAGTCAGATGAGGTGCTTTTAGCAGGCGCTATCTCGTTGGCCTGCACATTCAGTTGCTCCCTTTCAGTCACTTTGAGCAGCAGCGTGCTTCTGTGAATAATCTGTGGATACAGCTGGTGAGTCAGAGTTGCCAGCCTGCAACTGTTTTTAAGCTCATTTGATATCCAAAGAGCTGCAGTGGATTTAGTCAGTGTGTGCTGGAGAAAACATGAAATTAAACCAGGAACACCATTTTGTTCTGTTGCCATCTTTCTGTAGTGCAGAGAATTTATGCTAAATGGTTGCTGTTCTTCATAGCCGTGTCTCAACCAGCTTGTTCTGGTGTGTGATATCATTTCCAGAGCTGTGCTAAGTGATGTAATGTGCACTAGTCTGTAAGATCTGTGCCCATGGTAGCTCAGATGTTGACTATACAAACAGTCATGTCAGGACGGCAACAATTGTTGCTGGCTCCACAGTGCAAGTCTCAAAATCTTCCCAAGTATATTATTATAATTTCTACTTATAATATCTCATTACATTAATTTACGACACAATCACTAGAGCCCAACTGAAACTAGAGTTGTGTGACCAGTACTGATATTAGGAGCCAAAACTTCCAATATTGATATATCAGCTTTTTTCAGTGATAATGTTTTCAAACATTATGACAAAGATATATAACGGAAGCAGGATATTTTACAGTTTAACAATAAAATAATAGAAAACTTCACAAAGGATTTAATAATTATAAATTACCTATTTTTTTTTCTTTATTCCAATCTTAAATAGTCATTATATTGGACAACACATTCGCTGATACCAGTTTATCTGTGAGAGACCAATATCATCCAGCTGATCTATCAGTCAGGCTCTAATCGGTCTCAAAGAAAGCAGCATTTCAGGGACTTGTTTTTGGACAGTTTCACTGGTTTCACTGGTGGGTTTTTATTCTTTACTTATAAACAAGAAACACCTTGTAGTATTATTCTTATTTTTATCCAGTGTAGATGTTCCTCTAACGTTTAGACCTTTGAACAGTTGTTGCCTGCAGCAGTATCTGGCATTACAGCATTGATTTCATACTGTGTAGCTTTTGAAGAAGAAATAACACAATCTTTACAAACGCAAGGTTGAATTCATGAGCAATGAAACACACTCTGGGATTTTACTGTTCCAGCCTCGCTTGGTTTAGAATAACCGGTAGCACGTTAGCTAATGTTAGCTAACTTTGGATAGATATCGCTTTAAAAATGACATTACTAAATCAGTTCACTGACTTTATGCCTGCTGTTTTTATGCTACGTCAAAGAATTTACCATGATCCCATAATCACAGCCAGTGGTGAAATGTAACATATATGTATATATGTATATATATATATATGTATATTTAATCAAGTACTCTTCTGAATTGCAGTGGAGCTATGCTGCCACATAGTATTTCATTTTTAAATTAATTGGTATACAGTATTTACATACATGTAAATATTTGTATAATAAACTTGTACTTGTACTTTTGATATGTAAGTACATTTATTGCCAGACTTTTCCATAAGTGCTATTCGAGTATAACTTTTAGGTATTTTATACAACACTGATCGCAGTTCAGTGAAATTTATATAGTCTTGCTTTAAAGCTTTTCCCCCCAAATACTGTGATTGTATAGATTTGTTGTTGATTTATTGAATCTCATGATAACTACCCCAGTTTAAGTCATCCAGCTTAAACCACCTTAACACTTTTAAACTGGCTATTTACTGGAGTGTTAAGTGGTTTTGGTGTCAGTGGTGCCGGAAACAAACAAAAAAACCTTTTTTTTTTCTGAACCTGCCATTTTGCACCAGCGTTCAACCATCAAACAGGAAGTGGAAGAAGCAAAACCAGTTTTTTTTAATAAGAACTGTAGCACATGACGGAGCAGGTTGAGCATGTTGTTACTCATGGTACATGCAGCTGAACAATAATCAGGAAACTCATGAAAACATGACAGGTTAGCTTGACTTGTCCTGTGCTCGCTTTTCTTACAGGAATGCCTTACGCCAGCAGGGAAAATGCTTTACTCTACTCAGACATTCCCAAGAAGATCCGCAAAGATGCTCTGCTGGTTTTGTCGTGGAAACAGCTGCTGGATCACTTCCAGGTGAGGAGAGTTTTTAGTCCTCTTCCTTCTGTCTCTGACAATTTGATGAGATTGATCCTGGTGAAGCGTTCCTTTCATAAAACTACTCAAGTCTAATTAGGCCACAAGAAAATATTAAAGCAGAAGATGGGATTGATGTTCACTGCTGTCTAACTGTTAGACTGAACTGCGTTGATTTCATAAACACAGAATTTGTTCCTGCTGGAGACACAGAAGAAAAAAGGTTGTGTTCATTGGTAAATGGCGGTTCTCTCTTTAGTTTACATGTTTTCTTACCGTTTGTTTGTTTTACATGCCCTGAACAAACTCTCTTTGACTTTGACCTCGCTCGGCCAGCATTGTCACCTTGCGTGTCTTCCTGTCACCCCTGACCTCAGGCCAGCCCACACCATGGGGGCCTCTCCCGGGAGGAGGAGCTGCTGAGAGAGAGGAAACGTTTGGGGGTGTCTGGCATCACCTCCTACGACTACCACCGACCCAGCGGCCTCTTCCTGTTCCAGGCCAACAGCAGTCTGTACTTCTGCCGTGATGGTGGAAACAACAGCTTCATTGTGAGTTTAAGGACGGTTAAGTAAGACTTTCGTTGCAGATGACTGTTGCACACCTGCAGGTATTGATAAGGTTGAGATTTTTGGCTTTTTTAAGTCACTTTTGTGCCTCCATTGAGTTTCCCAGTGAGAATATGAATAGTTACGTTTTAACTTAAAAATTGGCTGCACTCTGCTTCTCAGCCAGCATATCCCAAACATATCCATAACTTGCTTATTCCAAGACACAGGAAGTGGGCTTGTTTCTTGAGGAGTTCTAGCATTTATTCACCGACAGTTAGCCTAAGCTGTACACACACTGTGCTGCAACGTTCACAGTGATCACTGCTAACTTTATGCTGAGTATTGCACACTCGCTAAAGTATCGAATACAACCTACACACTGAATTATTCTTTAAAGGAGTGTGCTGCCTGTATGACACATAGTTGAGTTTAAAAAACACCTCAAATACATTCTGAAACATTTCCCTGATGCTTGGGTCAGGCCGGCTGCTGGATTGTAATACACTGGCTGAAACCCTGGAATTGATATTCATGTATTTAATGTCTTCACTTATTGTTAAAGTGTGAGGCTGCAGCTGTGACCCAACATGTCCTCCATCCTCTCTGTGTTTGTGCAGACTTCTCCTATGGAGCCTTTCGAGATTAAGAGCCAGAGTTCAGGCACACGCATGGACCCAAAAATATGCCCCGGAGACCCCAACTTTATCGGCTTCATCAACAACAACGACATTTGGGTGACCAGCATTCAGACGAATGAAGAGAGGAGGCTCACTTTCTGCCATAAAGGTCAGAGTCGAGATGGTCACATCTGTTCTTACTGGTACCTTGGAATGGTGTTTTATCTTTCTCTTTATCAATCTCAGGTATTGATAACCCAAAGGAGGACACCAAATCTGCCGGTGTAGCTACTTTTGTCACACAGGAGGAGTTTGACCGCTTCACAGGATACTGGTGGTCACCTGCTGCTCGTGACGGTGAGTCAGTTAGAGACATAAATTGTTGTCAAAGTTGTCTAAGCAAGGCTTGTCAATAATTATCATAATATTAGAAGTTTTCAAATGAAGATTGATTATTATCATTCCCTTAAATAACAAGAATCTATTCATGTAAGACTTTTTAAAAAGTGGTTTAAAGCAAATACAAAATGGATCAGTCATAATAATAGCAATGAGGTTACCTGTGTGGTTTGTTGCTACCTACTTGTGGTGTTCTCCTTCTCTGACTGGTTTTACTGGTCTCTCTTTCTGGTTCAGAATCGGATGGCGGAAAGACTCTGCAGATTCTGTACGAGGAGGTGGACGAGTCCGAGGTGGAGATCATTCATGTTCCATCTCCAGCTTTGGAAGAGCGCAAGACCGACATCTACAGATACCCACGCGCAGGTACAAAGAAACACAGAAAACAAGTTGGAACTGAATAAACTTTATCGTCCAGCCAATGTAGGGAAATTATCTTTGGTCTCACCAGGAAAATAAAAACACAAACATATCCATAAGATACAAAAAAAGTTTATCATTTATATAATGAATGATGTGATGTCTACTGGTTTTGATGTGCTTTTGTAATTAAAGCAACACTTCACATGCAGGCTGTTTTCTTGTAATCAAGCAAAGGTTTTATTAACATTCTGTGTTGCTGACAAAAATGCTGATGAAAATGAATTCATTTCCTTCCTCTTAATAAAAAAAATGAACATTTTGAAACCTATATTGTTGCAACCAAACAAAATTAGGACCCACTTTTGCACCCACAAAAAAATAACCTGCTCCTGAGTGCTCCAAGGGAAACTCTTTACATATTTCTTGTGAAGCTCAGTCAGATATTTGTAATGGCTCACAGTGTTTATGCAGACCTCTGTTAATATCATAAAGGTTTCATGTGTTGTTTATATTTTTGTATGTAACTCAGTTTTGTTTGTGTCCAGGCAGCAAGAATCCTGATATCACTCTCAAAATAGCAGAAATAAGGACAGACAATCTCGGCAAAGTGAGTGCTTGTTCAGTGCCACAAAACTTTTTATTTTACCATAAAGTTCCTCAGAGAGATGTTCAAATGTCAACCTGGTTTTTCTCCATCAGATTGTCAGCACACAGGACAAGGAGTTGCCTTTTCCTTTCAGCAGCCTGTTCCCTGAAGCCGAATATATCACCAGAGCCGGTTGGACAAAAGACGGCAAATAGTAAGTATTTTCTGTCAAATGTAGAAAAGTCCTGTGATTTTAAAATAGCCTTTAAATTTTTGAAAAACTCCAGATGCTTCAAAACCCAAAACACATTCAGCTCTTGCTCTCTGTTTGTGTCAGTGCATGGGCGGTCATGATGGACAGACGGCAGCAGCACCTCCAGTTGGTCCTGCTGCCTCCAGAGCTCTTCATTCCGGTACCTAAGGACAAGGCCAGCAGGCAGGAGAGCCTGGAGGCCCTCGGAGACACCGTCCAGCCCTTCATCATCTACCAGGAAACCAGCGACATCTGGATCAATGTAAGGCCAAACACCACAGCTCTCTGTTCTGTTGTTATTCATGCTGATAAGACCCGTCGTGATCGTCTCTTTGTCTCTCAGGTCCACGACATCTTCCATCCATTCATCCAAACCACAGATGATGAGATCACCTTCATCACAGTGAATGAATCAAAAACAGGTTTCTGTCACCTGTATAAGATCACCTCGGTGTTACAGCGGGGCAGCTACAACTGGGCCAAAGGATACAATCACTCTAATGGTAACAAGCTCAGCCGTCGTAGCTAGTGTGTACCAATTTAAAAAAGAAACATGGAAAGAAAATAAAAAAATGTTAAATGAAAAAAATAAGAGTATGTAAAAATATC
The DNA here is from genome assembly GCF_040436345.1 of Pagrus major. Classification (NCBI taxonomy): domain Eukaryota; kingdom Metazoa; phylum Chordata; class Actinopteri; order Spariformes; family Sparidae; genus Pagrus; species Pagrus major. The sequence continues at coordinate 24,717,155 of NC_133225.1, read as the reverse complement.
TGCATAGTATGACAATATGTAACTACATGTAGATTATTTCGAAATAAAAAATAATGTAGAATATAAATGCAGTATTAACGCCAGAGTATACAGAGTATTGCACAGTTGAATAATTACACAAAACTATTGTGCTGATCGTTTTTCAATTAATCCACTCACCTTGTCTCCTCTCTCAGATGATTTCAAGTGTCCAGTCAAAGAGGAGGTGACAGTAACCAGTGGGGATTGGGAGGTGCTGGCCAATCATGGAGCAAAGGTAAAGCCCAGAGCAGCACTAATAAACCACCACAACCACTCATCAGTGCTACCTCGTGTTACTCTGAGTTGTGCTGCATGCTGGCCACATACAGAACATGTGTATTATCAAGGATTCGTCAAAATAATGTAAAAAAAATTGTAGGTTCTTAATTATAAATATAAAAACAAAAACAACGAGATATTGATTCTTTATCTCTTGCATGTGTCTTTACAAGTCTTTTTTTTTTTTTTTCTTGCTTTGTGGTGTTCAGCGTTCATCCAGTCCTCAGATTTGGGTGGACGAGGCGACAAAGCAGGTTTACTTCCAGGGAACCAAAGACTCTCCTCTGGAGCATCACCTCTATGTAGTAAGCTACGACTCGCCGGGTGAAATCGTTCGACTCACCAAACCCGGCTTCTCCCACAGCTGCTCTGTGAGCCAGGTAAAGCAACGCACACACACACACACACACACACACACACATACATGAAGCTGTTTTTTTGTGCAGTTCCTCCACAGCTATCAGCAGAAATATAAATAGTTGTAAATGTTGTTTAACCCTGTCATGTTTTTTTTTGTTTTCTTCCACGCAGACCTTTGACATGTTCGTCAGCCATTACAGCAGTTTGACCACAGCTCCCTGTGTTCACATCTACAAGCTGAACAGCTCGGAAGATGACCCGCTGCACAAAGAGCCTCAGTTCTGGGCGAGCATGATGGAGTCTTCTGGTACCAAGAACAAACTGATTTAACTGTTTATCACAGATGAAATGTGAACTTTCCTTTCTTCTGCTTTGCTTTATCACCTGTTTAAGATGACACTTATATCCATGATTGACCCTTCGTGGATTTTGAACAGATCACATGAAGTTAGCATAAACAAATCAACCAACTGATTGCTGAATGTCATACAGCTCTATACTTGACAGCTCTTTATTTATTTGATTTCTATATTAAGCTAACATTGTTTGCATGCTAGCTGTGTAACATATAGAGTGCATGCATAATTTACTGGTTCATAGTCTCAGACAAAATACAGCACCTCCACAATGCTGGATAAACACCTGGCAGGTCAACCTCCTCTGTCATTTGTCCCCATTCATTATTGTTCCTGTCTTTTTTTCAATGATGCTGCATAAACATGTTAAAGCAGAGAAAAATTAGCTTCTCTCATGTTAGCGATGGCATAAATAAATGTATTTTCTTGCATAGAAAAATAGAGGCATACGACCTAAAACAAACCTGTGTGGGAAGAAGGCATTAAACTGAATCTAATTACTTGAGACTTGTGTCTCTAAAAGTATATTCTTACTATATTATTACATCAGTATATTTTTCCCCCAGGTTTTCCCTTTGACTCCAGTCCTCCAGAGATCTTTAGCTTCACAGGGAAGTCGGGTTTCGATCTGTATGGCATGTTGTACAAACCACAGCACCTCGTCCCCGGCAGGAAGCATCCCACCGTCGTCTTTGTCTATGGTGGTCCGCAGGTTTGTTCTTCCCCACGCTGTTACACTAGATGCATCTAAAACAGTGTAGGATTTGTCTTTTTGTCTTTTTTTTTTTTTTGTCAACTGAATGCATCTGAGCAGAATGTGATAAGCAGAAAATATGGATTTTGCTTGTCTGCATTACAGTTCTTCTAAATCTTAATGAACCACCCTGTGCTCTAGCTGCTGATTTTTCGCTATCTTGCTTAGTGGAGGCAAAAAGATAATGACTTTCTTTTAATTACTCATTTTTCTTTTTTGTAAGCAACTCCTGTTTTTATAAAACCAAAAATGTTCTGCTTTACATCTATAATAATAATACATCAGCTTAGATTTAAGGCAGATTTTAGAGCAATTAGCTGATCATGAAGAAAAGCGGCAGTCAGGGTTTTGTTTTATTTGACTAAAGGACATTTCTGTTAACACATTTTCTTTCCGTCCAGGTCCAGTTAGTGAATAACTCTTATAAAGGAGTGAAGTACCTACGGCTGAGCACACTGGCGTCCCTGGGCTACGTTGTGCTGGTCATCGATGGGCGGGGCTCCTGTCAGCGAGGTCTCAAGTTTGAAGGAGCTGTGAAGGACAAAATGGTAAATTAAAACATAAATTATGTTACATAATTTGTTAGTGAAAGTGTGCCCATGCCAGGTGAGTTCACCTCTCTGTTCTCCTCCAATCAGGGTCAGGTGGAGATTGACGACCAGGTGGAGGGTTTGCACTACGTAGCTGACAAGTACAAGTTCGTGGACCTGAGTCGTGTTGCAATCCATGGCTGGTCGTACGGAGGCTTCCTGTCTCTTATGGGCCTCATCCACAAACCCGACATCTTCAAGGTCAGAACCATGAACGTTTACTCTTATAATGCTTTAGTCAACACTTCAACTACATTATAAATGAAGGGAGCTCTGGTGTTTTTGTACCGTGTTGTTATCTATTACAGTTAATTTTGTGCAGCTCTTTCTTACTGTTACAGTCTCAATTGGTGTGACTACCTGCTACCTTTTTAAAACAAAGCCCATTTGAGCTTGAGCAAAGATAATTGAAGTCATTAATTGCAGCAGGCATTTTGCATCCGTATAACTTGTGCTATGACGTCCCAAGAAATCTAGCTCCAAACAATAGATTTAATCCTGCATAATCTTAAATAACACATTTTATGCATTTCTAAGTGGTGCAAATGAATCTATATGATTACCAGATCATGTACATACTTTGTTTGACTGGACTAACCTTTAAAGGAACATGCTTACACCAAGGCTAACAAAATAGCCTAACTTAAAATGTAATCATGACGCACATGTTTCTGTTCGTTTCAACTCCCAGTTGATTCAGCCCAGCTTCTGTTTGACTTCCTGTTGTTTTTATTTGTTTGTGTTTTCAGGTTGCTATCGCAGGAGCTCCGGTGACGTTGTGGATGGCCTACGACACAGGCTACACAGAGCGATACTTAGACACGCCTGAGAAAAACCAGAAGGGATACGAGGCTTGTTCTGTCGCGCTGCATGTCGACAAACTCCCCAACGAGTGAGTCCTTTGTTGCCATGTCCACCAGTCGCCCGCTATGTAATGCAACATTATACTGTACCTTTTGTCATCTACCTCTTTTCATCTAACAACAAGGCTGGTTTCTAGAGTTAATTTCACAAAATTACACAGATTGTAGGTAATTTGTAGGTACAGATTAGAAGGAGGTAGAAAAAGATGTCAGCTGTAGTATCAGTTGCATTTGTTTCTGTGTGTTTGTATGTGAACATGAGTAGAGAAACTAAGAGCTCTATCCTTTTGTTAAATGCAGGCCCAACAGGTTGCTCATCCTGCACGGGTTTCTAGATGAGAATGTGCACTTTTTCCACACCAACTTCCTCGTGTCTCAACTCATCCGGGCAGGGAAGCCGTACAGCCTGCAGGTAAGAGGATTCACCCGTCTATAATCACTTTAGTGTAGACTGTCATAAAGATGTAAAACGGTGTCCGGATGTTTATCTTTTTCATACTAAAGCAAGTCTGAAGAGGTCTAAGCTCCAGCAGCATTTTCATTATAAAGAACGACTTTATCCAGAGACCATCAGTGTTATCATACAGCACATTAAAAAGCACATTTTAATATTGGTATGAAACAAAAATGACCTGTTATGTTACAGTATTTCAATCCAAGACAGGGTTTCTGAGTCCTTTGAAAAAGTTTCAAGTTGAAAGTCTAAAATGAATTTGAATATCTTAAATACAATTTTGACAGGTCTTAAAAATATACTGGATTATAAAGTTAACGTTGCTTTAACTTCAGTCTTGCTTTTAATTTTTGAGAAATATTTGTATTGATCACGCTGTAACTAAATTACAAAAGGAAACAAACATGGAACCAATAAAATGTGATCCAGCTAATGTGGCTTCTCTACTACTACTTCTATAAATATGGACTTCTATTTATGTAAATGTTACTTTCATCTAATATGTGTAAGTTCAACAAGATCTGGCTCGGGCACAGCGCATTTGGTGTTTGACTGAAGCCTGTTAAAAGTAACTTATAATAATAACACATTTGAAGACAGCTGCACCTTGTGCAAAAAATGTTTAAATTAGGAACCTTGGAGGGCCTGTCATCACGTAGTATGAGTCTGTATTCACATTGCGAGCATCAGCAAAGTCTCTAATGTTAATTCCTGCAGCTCTGATAAGAAACCTCCAGACAGTGGGTTAGGTATGTACGTGAAAAAGCTCTTGAATGGTATTAAAAAATGATCTTAAAAGTCTTAGATTTTACTCTTTAAAACCTGCAGAAACTCTGCTAGACAGTCTTTGGAAGAGTTTATAAATTTTATTTGATAATTTCCCACCAATCAAGTGAAGTAAATGTACAAACTATAAGATAATTGCCCGTGAAAACAATCCTCCTCACCAGCCGTACATCATGCATCATATTGTTTGATCAAAAGATAAATGTAAATGATTGGAATTAAAAAATGAGGGAGGGCAGAGTAGAATCCAGCTAATTCTGCCATGATTGAACGTGTTTCTTTGGCTTTTCTGTTTTTCAAGGTTTATCCCAACGAGCGACACAGCATCCGGTGTCCCGAGTCCGGAGAGCATTACGAGATTACGCTGCTGCACTTCCTCCAGCAGAACCTCTGATAAGCCTTTCTACACACTGACCTTCCCTTTCCTCGCTTCCTTCCCTCGTCTCCCTGCCTCATCCATTTATTTAAACCTGCAACTCTTTCTCTTTCACTTGATTTTATAATGTGTGAAACTCAAGCTATGCCAAACCTTATCACACCTCAAGAGTTGTTGTCAGTTTTAAAGGTGCGAAAGCATTTTGGCATCAATAAATCGTCACAAGATTCAGACTTAAGTAGAATCACTGAATTAGACCATCAATGAACAAAGTCTGTGTTCTGCAGTGGAGGGAAATCTGCTGATTTCTTTATGCCTGTAACAGCAGAGATCGTGAGATTGTGATGATGGTAGACAAAATCATGATTTGACGATGGTGATGTTTAAAAGCTGCTCGTTGCACCGTTAACACAGGTCAGCAATGCAAAAAATACCCAAGTGGACCTGCTGCGCCCAGGAGATTTCTCTTTTTGTTGTTGTGCCATTTCCTGTTTTTATTGAACTCTCACTTTGTTGTTCTGGGACCCGACTGATAAAGTTTTGTTTCTGTTTCTGTGTCTGTGAATAAACACTGGAGTGAACTCAGTGAAGCTCTATGAGAGCAGACGAGAAAGCTCTTAACCCCCTTTGTTGTACACTTGTGCTCTCGTGCTGTCATAGATAACTTTATGTGGTGTGTCACACTTCTATCTACAAGAAAAAAAAAAGTCACATACCACATTTTATGTGTATTGAAAAAAAATATTTTTATGATTCTTATGCATTCATAAATGGTGGAAATATGTAGCGACCTGTTGCTGTTTCACTCGCTTGCTTTAATTTTCTGGGGAGCTTCTTTTTCTTCTGCTGCTGAGGACTTTTGCACATATTACATGTTTGCCTTGGTGCCAACAAACTGACCAATAAGATGATGTTTGACACAACTGTTGGCGGTCTGAGGTGCCTTGTAAGAGTTTAAGAGTGCCTGCTCATATAGTGAATATCAGGGAATCTGTCTGAGGACCTACAACAGTAAAATGCCTTGTTACATGTTTGTCTGATGACCATCTGTATCATGACCTGTACATGGTGAAATGTATTCTCAGATATTGAAGAAATAAACGGAAGTGAACAATCTTTTTCAAAGTCTTGTTACCAAATGAATTATTTTTAAAAAGCAGTTTAGATGTAATTTTTTAAATAAACTAACCAGCCCAGTCGCCAGAAAAAAATGTTGGCGTTTCTGCGACCCACTGATCCATCACATTTGTATGTGTCATAGAATATGTACCATATTGATATTTGTGAAAGCAGATGGAGACTGCTTTCAACATTTCAAAGGAGGCTTCTGCACATCTCCAGCCATGTTTGTTGCGACAAAAACTGGTATTTTAAGCCAAAATACGTTCTTTTTCTAACCCTGACCAAGTTGTTTTTTGTGGTTAAATCTAATCTGAGGATGAGCACAGCGTTAACATAAAATAGAAAATTGAAGCTAAAGAAATGTAAAGTTTCAGCATATCTGTAGTCTGGAGTAGGCCTGCTTTGCCAACATTTATTCTGGTGATTGGGCCTTTTTTTTTTTATAAAGTTAGGTTATGAGCCGATTTAAGCAACCTCAATGAAAACGACATATTCTACGGATGCCCTGAAAGGCACGTGAGAGGATTTTTTCCTGTGATCCATTTTTATTTTTGGAAGATTTATTTTTTCATCTGTTTAGTATGGGGTCCTTTAGGGGACATAGGAGACGAAAAAACATGGTAGGATGCAGTCTCTCGCAAAACTTTGTTTTCTGTATTTGCTTGTTTTCTCACTGATGCAGCCCAGAGCTCTTATTTACACCAATTACCCTTATTTATGAGAAAACAACAAATACAGAAAACAAAGTTTTGCAAGAAAATGCTAACATTTTGAGAGAGAGAAGACAAAAGTTTGTATTTCCCTCCCATACTTTTTTTTCTCCTCCCCCATGTCCCTTATGGGACTCCATAGTTTCACACAAAACTGTTAAACAGCTATTTTTGCTGTGCTTGCTCACAAGGGAAATGTTGGGTCTCTGTAAATGAATTAATCAAGGAGTATGGTCCCGACCTGCTCAATTTGGATAGTTTCATGAGATGACCGTAGTTGTGAATCGGCGCTATACAAATAAAGATTGATCGATTGAACTGTCACAAATTAAAAAAAGAAAATAAAACCAAGAAAAATAATACTGGAAAAATCTGGAGAAAAAAAATCCCACCTGTTGTCACAAATAGAATAAATTTGAAAATGGATTCCTCACTTTCCTCTCAGGGTTTCCATAAGATTGAGAAACAAAATGCAGATGTTTTGTCAGGAGGAGTGAGACGAGCTTCAGGGGGCTCACGAGGACAGCTTCTCTCAACATAGACATAACAAAAGTCAAGTTAGTTTTATTCACCCAAAAATATACATTTACCTTAAAGAGCTTTAAAATCTGAACTGCAGAAGATTCACAACAAACAAAAAATGATGAATTCTCTAAATACAGCTGTTATTCATGTGGTGTAAAGTTACAGGTGGAAGCAAGTTAGCAAGAATGAGCAGTGAGAATGTTTTAAGTTGTGAATGTAAGACTTAAGAGTTTTATCCCCTTCATATATTTCTTGTGACGTTTTAATCCAGAAAAAAGCAGACACATCTGTATTTTTAATACCACTTTCTCCAGCAGGGAGCAGTAGCTCCAAACAAACCGTGGTCAACCCTTCAAAAACTCAGGATGTGTTAAAACAAAATTAAAGCACGTGAGGAGAACATGTTGGAAGCCGCTGAGGGGCATTCGTTGAAAATCTGATTGATTATAAAGTTTCCCATAGCAACCCTATACCTTCATAAATATGTAGCCAGTCAGCTCAGGGGCAGCAATCACTGATAACACAAATTACTTTTCAAATAACTTTTCTATTTATTGACTCAACAGCAGTGATGTAGGATGTGAGATGTTAGTTCACATTGCCAGATGTTTTAGGAGAGATTTTTTTATCGTAGTATTTTGGGACAAATGATTCTCCAGTCAGAGAAAATTAGCTTGAAAGATAAAGTATTACATAAAGTAAACAATTTGTGATTTATTTTGAGACTCATAATCATTTAACATTTGTGAAAGGAGTCCTCTTTTCAGGCCCCCTTCAGGCCTAAAACAGTTATTTTCTGATCTTGTCTTTTTAAACAATGTGGCTATTAAGTTGTCAACATTTTATAGAATATTAATAATAATTATTATTATTTACGCACTTATTCATATCCAGGATAATGATATAAACATGATATATACAGATACTGTACATGTTGATGAAAACAAACTTTAAAATTACTACAAATAATAATTAAATAGATTTTATTTTCTTAAAGTAGAAAAATCTGTTTCTTTATGGTTTTTGTTGTATGTGTTGTGTTTGTGCACTGTTGCACCTTCGAGCATGAACAAAGAGCCAGGATTCATTCAACCTTTTAAAAACTTTATTTCCATCTACTTCATAAAAAATGAAATAAAAAGTGTTTAAATGTTGACAATAAAACACAACATTATCAAAGTATTTAAAACACATACGGCCTGTATTACAAAATAAGGTTAAGAAGTGAAACCCTTATAAAGGGAATAAACTTACAGCGATCAATATGACTGAAACATGAGTTATCATATAGCATAGCATAGAAATATGGTGACTGATCAGGAGATCATTAATGTGCAGATTGGAATGAAATCAGTCTTTTGTCGACATTTAAGCGCATAATGTCGTCTTTGGTCCCGTTTGAGACTGATCTGCTTATTGTTTTATTGTGGCGGGTTTGATCTTCAGCAGAGTTGTCTTCAAAGAGACGTTTTGTCCTTTTGAGGACGTCCAAAACATCCCTCGTCTTCTGGACTGCTGCGGTCTGAGCACGCTCGGCCTTCTGGGATATCTGCCGTTGAGGTTCAAGTCACCACAGCTGCTGAACCACCAACCACCTGCAACAGAAGAGGGGATTTTCATAAAACAATGCACTGACCTTTACTTTTCACATGTTTGTTTGCTGGTGTTGAGGTTTAAGGTTTTGTTTTTTTGTTGTTTTGAGGATTTTTTTTCTTTATTTCTTTATAAGAATCTACAAACGACCAGGGACAGTGAAGCTGTCTCACCTGAGAGCAGCTCAGCACAGTTGACGTCTGCAGCGAGGTCGTTGTCTCTGTCAGCCGTGGAAAAAGGAAGACCAGACGCTGCGGTCGACATTATTTCCTCCTGACTGCCAGATGAAGCCTCCTCCTCCAGGTGGAGACTGAACTTCTTCTGCTCTCCCTCAAGCTGGAAGTGATAACGAGCTGCCTGCTGCTGCTGTCCCGCCCAATCAGAGAGCTCCACCTGCAGGACGTACTGGCCTTGTTGCGAGAGGGAGTGGATGTTCTCCAAGCCCAACCAGAACTCACCTGAAGGACGAGAACAATCATTAATTTTGAGGTCTAGTGATGCAGATTTTTAAAGAACTTTTTCAGCTTTTTGCTCGTTCTCACCGTTCAGGCTGCCGAAGCCTCTTTTGTAGCTCTCCCACAGCTGGTTGAAGTTCTGGGATCCATCGAGACGTTTCTGGATGACGGTCCAGCCACCTTCTGCAGAGAGAGCAGAGGGAAACAGTTGAGCTAAAGAGGCTTAAAACACCTCACAAGTTTTCTTTTATTGATGCTATATTGGAAAACTTTCTCTTTGTCTACTGAAATGGAAAAATGTGAGATTCTTGGATTTTTTAGGGCAGAGCTGATATCCTTTAAGTAAACTTTAAGTGCTATCCTTTAAATGTTCTCCTCTTAGCTAGAGCTGCAACGATTAATTGCTCCCTCGAAAAATAATCGCCAACTATTTTGATACTTTCAGTCAAGTTTCTGGATTCTGGACTGTTGGTTGGTTAAAGAAACAAACTAAAGACTCTGGAAGACTGTGATGAGCCCTTTCCACAATATTTTTGACATTTTGTCGACTAAACAATCGATTAATCATGAAAATAATCAGCGGATTAATTGGTAACGAGAATAAACTTTAATTGTAGCCCTGTGTGTTTTTACTGACGCCACACAAGGGTGGATACTGAACACCAGAGTGGAGACTTTGCTCTGAGATCGGTGATGTAAGCCTGTTCGACTCACCTGAAGTCATTTCACAGAGGACGTTGAAGGGCTGCGAGCCCTCTGGTTGGATCGTGTAGACGCCGCTGGCTCGCTGCCCTTGTTCAAACAGATCGTGACAGTCTCGGGCCAAACCTGAGGAGAAACCAGAACACAGAAAATTCAGTAACAGGGTCACTGAGTATTCTTTATTCATTTTTTTTGTTCAGACTGAAACAGCAGAGCCGAACAGTCGGTTTCAAGTATGATTCATTACCTTACTTGTGATCAAAGAGCAAAGCTTAGTGTGTCATACAAACGTACAGTTCAGTACAGAACAGTAGGTGTGTTTTAACAGCTGATCTTTGGACTGTGTGAGCTGCTCTGCCAGCGAGTCAAGTATTATAAATTCAGGTGCAAAGGTGAACTCGTTTTCACAACTTTCTTATTTAATCATGTCTGTCGACGTGCACGCTGTCAGGGAATCATTTTCCACCTCAAAATACGTTAAAAAAATGATTAGAGGAGATGTTTTTCTTTACTTATGATCATAAAAAGAGGAAGTTTACTTGCTCCTGAGATAAGGTTCAACAGTTGAGGTCAAATCTCTCTCTTTTTTGTGCAATGTCCATCTTCCATCACTTTTAAACATATTTTTTCAAACACTTTGTTTTCTCACCTGTTATGCTGTGCTCCGCCTCTCCTCTCAGCACCGTCTCTTCGTCTCTCCGTCTGTGTGATTTGACTCTCTTGTGTCCAACCTGGTGGGTCAAGAAAATAAGATTATCACTTTTGTCACCTAACAGAAAATGTATCCTGTTAAAGCTGCAAAAACTCAAAATCTTTGCCGGTGTATTTGTCTAATTTCTAGTCAAAATATCACACTACAGTTAGAATAAGACACGATATCCTAGAAAGGATATTGTGTCTTATATTTGAAGATTTTTTTTCTCATGATGGCAGTAATTTGGTTGACTGTAGCTCTCAGATTTTCTCTCTTTCACCTCCAGCTGGTTCTTCTACTGGTAAACGTGGGCTGAGTCGTGTGAGGTGTCCTGTGACTAATATTAAATGCGGCGTGGCTCACCTTGCTCTGCAGTGTTTGCAGGTGCAGACTCTGCTTTTCCAGTTTGTCTTGTTGCTGCTTGATTTTCTCCACCAGCTGATCGATGCGTCTGTTCTGTGTCAGCAGCAGTCTCTGGAAACAGAAAGAAAACAATATTACTTTCGGGAAAATAGTTGTTTTTTGTCATATTTGGTTTTAGAAAACTGCAATTTTCTAGTTTTGATTTATTTTTTTTGCCTCCAGATCATCTTTCTAAAAGTTTAAATAATCTCTGATGGACGTGGACACTTTTTTATATCATTTACTGATCTGTGTGTTTGAAATTATTAATTATCTCATTGTTTAATCTTAACATGATGACAGAGAACTAATATTTAAGTGAAAAGACAACATAAAAGAGGTATTTTTCTCTCACCTGGATAAAAGAGACTCCTGAGTGATCACTTATGTTGCTGTCCACAACTGGCACCTCATCCACCTTCTCCTCCAGCCTCTTCACCCTGGTCTGGACGTCCTCGCTCTGCCTCTTCACCTCCTCCGCCTTCACCCTCACCTCCTCCGCCAGCTCTGCCACCAGCCTCTCCCTCTCCTCCACCTCTTTGCTCCTCGTCTTCAGAGCCTCGTCTTGCTCCTGCTGCCTCCTCTCCAGGTCGGCCACCGTGCCGTTGAAGGCTTTCAGTTTGGTGTTGATGTCTCTCATCTGGGCTTTGGTCCTGTCCACGTGCTCCTTCAGACCCTGGCCCAGCTGCAGAAGGCCGTGAGCCACCACGTTCACGTCGTCCCAGGAGGCGTGCTTGTCCCGGCCCGGCAGAGCTCTCCTGTCTGTGGGGAAACCGGCTGCTGCGTGCACCAGGATGGTCAGCAGGAGGATGATGAGTTGTGGCATCTTCATCTTGAGTGTGTTTCAGTTTGAAAGCTGGATCTGATGTCTCTCTCTGTCTCTGTTGTCTGCAGCTGAATGGCATTGTGAGGGTTTTTATAGCTCAGTGCTGCAGCAGAGGGCGGCTCTGATTGGCTGTCAGAGCTTGGAGGTGGAGATGAAGAGAGGTCGGGGGTGTGGAAAGTCTTTCATAGAGATCTCCCTCCTGAGGACTTGTACCATGATGCAATCAATGCTCTGAATTACTGATTAAACACTCGCTGCAACAAGTACTGTGCTCTTGTTTTACAACTGATTCACATGTTTCTGACAGTGATTGTGTCTTTTATGCCTCAGTTAGTCTGGATTTTCTTGAATTGAGTAAAATCAATAAGATAGGGTGAAGCCAGATATCATTTTTTTCATTAAAGTTTCAAGTTACAGCATAAGCATGTTCCACTAGTATTAAGTAATTTTCCAACTAAATTTGTGATATCTTCTTGTTCCTTGGCCTTTATTTTAAGAACTATTTGCTGATATTCAGTGTGTTTCATTTATTACTGTGCAATAGCAAGTCTGAACTCAAGTAATTTAATCTAAAAAACAGAATTTTCCAGTTATTTTAACACTTATCACAGCCTACTTGTGTTGGAAACCAGTCGTTACTTTGTGTGAGCAGACTCCATTTCTAAACTAATGTTAGCTACTGTTGCTCTCTGCTAAAATCATCCACAGGCTTGTATAGGCAACCGAGAGAGACGGGGAAGGTCTCATTTTTCACATCATGTTACAATCTGCTCACATAAAAAAGTGATTAATGCATGTAAAATGTATAAATAGTTACAAAGTATGAGGGGCGAAGTTACAAAAATGAAATGTTAAAAATAGAGGGCCAAAAAGAAATGTGAAATGAAAAATTAAGTGATTTGATTAATTTAAAGCCGATTTGATGCAATGTTTTATCATTTAAAGAATGTGTTCCTCAAGGGTGAAAGTAACAAAAAATAACTGACAAAAATGGAAATGATGAAAACGCTTACGAATTAATAATGTGAATGGAAAAGTAGAGTGATAAACTGTCAATTGATGTAATAAACCTGATTGACTTTCTGTTTCTGTTTTGCAGTGCGCTGATGCAGGGATGTGAAATGGTTTCTGTTTTATTTTTTGTCACTTGAAGAACTTTACAAGTCTGTGTCAGAAATTTGTCCAGTGACAGTTTGTAGTTTTTTGTTGGTGAAAAAATTTAAACATCCATCTTTTATCAAGCTCTGCTCCATATATTTGCTATGTAGAATTGAAAAACTAAGCGTATTTTCATTATCAATTAACCTGCTGATTAGTTTCTTTAATTATACATTTAGAATTAAGTCTTCTTTTTTCTTTCCAACAGTCCAAAACCCTCAAGATTTAGAGTTTACTACAAATTAAGACCTAGAAAATCTGTGAATTTTCACATTAGTGAACCTGGAACCAGTAAATGTTTGAGAATTTTGCTTGAAAGATTAGTAAAACAAATCTGTGTTTTGTGCGTATTTAGCATGGTACACCTTCAAATAATGGCCCCGGTTGTCAGATTTAGTATCTTTGTCCTCCACAAATAAAACCCAGACAGCTGAATTGTGTTGTTCATCTCAGTGGGTGAAGCCTCCACTTGCTGTGTGTCTTCAGCATGAATCAGGAATGCTGGAAAAAAATTCAAAGATGGAGGAGTCAGTGTGAGAAGTAGGGGAAAGTTCACCCCTCAGGCCTTTTACACACTCATTCCTGACAACAAAATCCAACAATCACACACGCATGCACACACCCAGACACAAGGCACGTGGTGTACTGATGAGGTGCAGATGCCAAACAGTCAGACACACACATGCAGGACATTGTGGCAAAGCACTTTACTCAGAAAAGGGAAACACATGACTAGGATAAGGATACTTTTCAGCAAAGAAAGCCCCAAATTACTCATTTCTAGTTTCTAAATTGTGAGAATTTACTGCTTTTCTTTGTCTAGTGATAGTTGACTGAATATTTTGGGGTTTTGGATAAAAACAAGCAATTTATAGATGTAATATATAAGAATTCTGCATTAACATGACTAAAACGACCTCAAAGACCTTTTGTTACCTTGTTGTTGTCCTAAATGTTTCCAACAATGTTCAAACCTTGAGAAATCCACAAGTTTACTGAAGGTAACTGTGCGTTTCATTTGGTCCCCTTTCACTAATTCCTCGACAGGACACTTGGTGAATGAGACTAAACTTGCAGATGTGCAGCCAGGTTGATAAACAGGAGTGTAGCTAAATCAACTCTTTAATCCCTAAAGTTAAAAAGTAACGTCTGAGCTCTGGATCAGAGCAGAATCTGATGTGACTCTGGTTGTTTATTCCTCCAGTACTTGATAGATTTAGTTGATAGTAACAATAATTGTAAGTTGCAACCCCAATCTTGTGTATAAAAAATCTTGTGCTTAGGCACAGCTGTGCTATAAGATGAATGCTTAAGTCAACATGCTAACATGCTAATATTAAGATATAACGTTCACCATGTTCACTATCTTAGTTTAGTGTGTTATCATGTCAACATTTGCTCATCTCGGCCTCGTGGTTGGTGCTAGTTGAAAAATCAGCGGATCACCAACAACCCAGTCACCAGAATAAATGTTGGCAATCTATGTTTCAGCATTTGTTGCAACTTTACGTTTCTTTGCGTTCAGTTTTCTATTTCATGTTGTGACAGTGCTGTGCTTATGCTCTGGTTAGGTTTGGGCACAAAAACTACTTGGTTAAGTTGAGGAAAAGATCATGTTTTGGCCTAAAATACTTGTTTTGGTCGCTACAAACACAGCTGGAAATTGTCCCCAGGTGTCCTTAAAAATACCCAGTAATGTCAAACTGCGGTCACTGGCTTGGCAGCCTTCTCACCTGTAACTCACTCCCCCACCATCCGCTCCACCTCCCGAAATCAAGTCAGTTTATAAACAAGTAATGTGAACGTGATAAGGTACTCATTGTAGAAATGTCAATATAGTAAGTATGACAGGTACAAATGTGAATGTCAAATGTTAGTAGTATTTGTCCTCTGTGAACCATGAATGGTTGTACCAAATTTCACAGCAATCCATCCGATATTTATTGGGATATTTCAGCCTGGACCAAAGTCGAGGACAGAGCCACGAGGCCAGCAGAGCTAAGAAACAATAAAATGTCAACAAAAGGTAAAATGTCAGAGTGGTTAAAGTTTGACTGTAGTCACTGAGTATCACACTGCTGTAAGACCAAACAACAATGGCTCCATTTAAAAACTAAAACTGAAAGAAACATATAATCCCTCTGCAGTCATTAATTTTCTGCACTCTCACTCAGCACACAGACTAAAAAAGCGAGAAATTCGAGAGTTGATGGCTTGGAGGCGTTTTAAAACAACCAAATTTGTTTAATTTGTAAAAAAGATAAAACATAGTGGCTCAAAATGAAACCAGTCAAAGAGAAACTATATCGTATATTTGCATGACATTTTGCACAGTTACAAAGTGCATTGAGATAAAACTAAGACAAACATTGACAAATATGAACCAGGATACCTTATTTGTGTTCTAAATATAGCTTCAGGACATGTAGCTACTGTTACGACATTATTTTCTGTCAAAGTTCAGACAGCCCTGAAACATGACGTTTAAAATACAATGACACTCTACTGCACATGATGGATCCTGATCCCTCGTGATTCAGTGCACGTTTCTGCAGGCTGCTGTTCTGCACGTATCCTCGATCCTCCTGCTCCCAGCTGACGTGAGGCCGAGCATTGTGAGTAATGCTGCTGTCTCCAGAATCAGCTGGACGGGGCATTTTCCACGTTACTCAGCTGCATCGGGACAAAGTGTTCGACTTGTAGACGAGGTTGTGTTTGGACTTGGCAGCTCCTATGTTCACGCCTCGGCCGGGTTACAATAACAGCTGCTTTCCTGCAAGTTAGAATAAACATTCAGGGGTTCAGAAACCGGAAGATCGGAGTGTTTGTGTTAAAATCTCTCATTTATATTTGTGGTGGTCATCACAAAATCTTGTAACTAAATCTTCAGAGTCAGGATGTTCTGAAACCAGTTCAGAAAATGAGGGCGCTTTGATTCAAGAGTTTATTGACAGCTGCCAGCAAATTATGAGCCCAAACCAAAACAAAACTTCCACATCCTTATTTTCTTTGATTTATGTGACTCTTTTAAGTGATAATCAGTCGTTGCGTTGATGTTTTACTTTTGTTAATGCTGCAAAAATACTGTCAAGTCTCCAAATAAAGACTGCAGCTCATAAGCAATACCTTTCAGCTAAAAAGAGCCAAGAGCTACAATTGCATTGCACATCATCATCTCCTCTCATGCTGGTTTCACTCTAATTTCAGTTCAGAAACATTTTTACACTGAAGGATCATAATTAAGTGGTATTTGCTCAGATCATTTATAGGTGGCAGATTTGGCTTAGCAACACAGTCACCAGAATAAATGTTGGCAATGTGCGTTTCTGCAAACCATCGATATGTTGAAACTTTACATTTCTTTATGTTGCAGCTTTTCTTTAGGTTCAATTTTTCTATTTTATGTTTTGACAACACTGTCCTGTTCTGCTCTGGTTAGATTCAGACACAAAACTTGTTTAAGGTTAGGAAAAGATCATGTTTTGGCTCATGTTACCTGTTTTGGTTGCTATAAAAATGGCTGAAGATGTTCTGACCTTGAGTCAAAAACATCTGTTTTTGTCGACACAATTGCGGCTGGAAATTTTCCCGAGGTCTCCTTAAAAACTTGCCAGTGGTGTCACCCTTACTAATATTGAAACACAGTCTGGAACTGTGGTCACTGGCTTGGCAGCTTTCTCACCTGAAACTTCCCCACCATCCCCTCCACCTCTCGCTATGACATGCACAAATCTGAACATATCACTTGTTTGCAGAAACTTTAACTACCAACATTTTATCATGGCGACTTTTTAACAATCATGGCTGTCACCAGCGTTACCGACCGAGAAACATCAAGAGAATAAGTTCCAAATTACATTTCTACAAACAAGGCTTGATATTTCCTACACTAACCAAACTTTTACTGTCCACATCCAGTGGACATAGTAAATCCCATGTAATGGTACGTTCAGGTGAGGTCATGTTCAGTGTTCATCGAAGAAATCCATTCACTGAAACACTGATGTTGATGATTTTTGGTTTCTTAAAGCTCCAACTACACAAACTGTGATGTATGTTGATGTGTTGATGCTGTCAGACCCACAACTTAATATTTTACTCTTAAAGCTCTCACAGTGTTTTCGGCCACCGTAGGCAGCTGCTTTCAGAGAAAAAGCTCAGAAAACCGACTCTATCAATCTGAATTAGCTACTAGCTGGTGAACAGAACAGAACATTTAGCAGCTGAAGAGCCTTATTTTTTTCCTCAGGAGTTTGTGGAGATCAAAAAGAGATCTTTAAGAGAGTAAATATTGGACTTGCATTCACCAGGTAGCCAGAAACACAACTCCAAATTCAAGATAATGTTGCGCTTTAACTGTTTTATGTTTAAATAAGTAACTGTTTGCTAACAAGTTAACCATATCCACTTTATAAGGTGATTGATTATATGTCAGTGTGTTCACAGCTCGTTATACTTCACATAAGTCGCCCAAAAAAATCACTTAACACAGGTTTAAAGTGATGCTCCACCATAAAAAATCTTTTTGGTATGAAATATTTGCCATCGCTAGACTTAAAAGTTTGTAGCTGCATTCACTTGATCAATTAAAACATTTGAAAATCAAACTTAAACACTGGACCATCCTTTTTAATAGACAGGAAATTAAGGAATGGAAGGATTTTTATGCTGTTGAGGTCGGTCACACTTGGGCTAAATATGAGATGAAAGCCTTAAAGAAAGCAATGCTGCTGTTTATGGACCTTTAAACTTCCCTTCGCATACTAAAACTTTGACCTAATACACTCCAGTTCAAATTAGCCTTAATTTTAACATGTCAGTGTGGCAAAGTTCAGTTGTAGATGCTGAGTGCCGTCATCTCCCTGCATGTTTTTTAGGATAAGTTTTACCCATCCATCTCTGTATCTGTGATTTGAGAGTGGTGGATGACACTGACAGGCAGATAAATGATAAAATGAGAGCACTGTCCCTAAACTTCAGATTAAGTTTTCATCTTCTACGCATCCTCAAACATTTCCCTGATTTGTTTGTGGAGCTCGAGGGTAGATAACAGCAAAACATGATGTCCATCAGGTCTGCACATGTACAGTACATGAGCTTCCACAGAAGGGCGGGGAGTTGCTGGTGGGGGGAGACTGTGTTTTCAGGCATCAGTGGGTTAGTGTGTGAAAGGTGAGGGTGTTGTCACGTGTCTGGTATGTTGCATCAGCCTCTCGGGCAGAAAATACCTCTGGACTCTGTTTAGGATCAGACATGCACAGCTGGAGGGCAACTCGCTGGGAGACTGAACCCCAAGTGACAAAAACATCCAGAAGTGCTGCATTTGGAGTCAGAAATTATTTTAAGATTTAGTTGGGATTTTTGTATCAGTTACTTCAAATGACACAGTCTGTTCACTTAAACACAATAAAGCCATTAACAGAAAACCTCAAGGTAGTGAAACAGAGACTTTAGCCAACATCAAGCTTATTGACTGATGTTGTAAGGCGATAAATACACCGAGTAGAATTCTTTCTACGCTTCCACATTACCTCAGCGTTGGCATTAACAATTAATGTGGATTAAAGAAATAGTTTGATATTTTTGGAATTTCACTTATTTGTGTTCTTGCCAAGAGTTTGGAAAACGATCATACGAAGACACGTCGCCATGCCCCCAGGAAGAGCGCCATGCATTGACAGTTGAGCATCACAACCCCCGCGAAATGAGTACCCAAAAGTCAGTCAATCTTCAGTGCAAGTCATGAAGTTGTACTTACTTTTCCTTATATTACATTTGATTGCTCCGTTGTACACGCAACACCGCTCGACAGACGCAACACGCTGTTTCACCCAATGCGCTTTTCTAAAGCAGCCTCACCTGAAGCAACAGGTCCAGCTTGATCGGGGCCTTCGGTAAGAAGATTAAACTCCATGCCCGTTTTTTTTATCTCACTGATTTACATGTTATGTCTCATTTATTAAGGTTGTACAAAAAACAGAACAGTTTTTGGTTTTCAGGGGAGTTACTTGCCAAACTATTTCTTGGCAGTACCAGTAACTTACCAGAACCTAGCTGAGCAAAGGTCCAGAACAACGCCTCATTATTATGCTAAATTGTTAGTTAGTGAACTTTAGAAGTGCTGGTAGGTGGATTTTGTTAACTTCTTTAACAGAGCAAGGCTAGCTGTTTACCTCTGTTTCCAGTCATTATGCTAAGCTAAGCTAACCAGCTGCGAGTTTCATATTTGTTGGACGTGTATGAGGGAGGTATCAATTCTCTTATCTGACTCTCAATTAGAGAGTAAACAAGCGTATTTTCCAAAATGTCAAACTATTTCTTAAACCAAATTTTGCTTTGCAGTTTTTCATAATTTAAACAGCAAGTTATATCTATTTCCAGTCTGCTTTTAAATTATCTAATTACAAACAAATAGACACAAATCACCAGATATTCTGTTAAAAATACCATCATTTTACCTGAATGTTTTATTCTTCTTTTTGTTCATGAACTTGTTTCCGAGAGTAAATCAAAGTTTTGCAAAGCAGTCTTCAGTTCTGTCTTCTGTTTTCTAGCAGCACCTTCAGCACATTTGGAACAAAAGAAAAGTGTGTGAAAGGTAGCGCTCGTATACAGTTTCATATGTTGATGTCATGGGGGACTCCTTAAAAGCAGCTGTTATTTACAATTCAAAGGTTGATTCTCTGTTCATTCACTTGCATCACACTGACCTTTTACCCAGATTCCACGCCCACACATCATCTGTATCCCTGTGTTCCCGCACGCTTTGGGACCTGCTGCCTTTTTTTTCTTTTTTTGCAATGTGATTCTCCAGCTCGAACTTTAACCTAGAAAGCAGCATCGTTTCCATCAAGGCATCGTCTCCCTGATCAAAGAGTGTAACAGAGGCAGAGGCTGTGGCCGCAACTTTACTTTTCCTGTTTTCATCAGGGTGTTAATGAGGCCACATGGCAACAACTGTTAAACACTGTCTCTGTAGTTTTAGGCTATTAAATTAGCACCTAAAGCAGAAAGTTCATTGTCCTTGAAGTGTTAGTGTGTTTAGTTTTTTCTGCTATGCTTTCAAAAGTCTGCTTATCATTATTATCAAGCAGAATCATCAAGTCAAACTAATTTATTCAATACTTCTAACCACTCAATTTTTTTCTTTTACTTACGTTTACTTTGTTTTTGACTTCTATGGATCAAAAACAAACTTTCAGTCTCAACTTGTAACCATCCTTACAGTGAACTAAAGTGGCTGTAGACTGGCGTGCTTCAAATAAACTCTTTCGCACAGCATTTTGGCATTTTGACATCTTGTTGTTGTGGACAACCACAGTTGAAGACGGGGTAAACAGCTGGCCATACCTGGAAGATACAGTAGCTGTAAGCCTCAAAATTAGCAGTATACAAAATACAGTCACTGATTTCCTGTTAAAAAATACACTCAGTTACCTAACCCAAGTAAAATATTACAGTAATGTAACCTGATTACTTTATGTTACATTTGGATTACCTCAATATCAAACATATGCAAATAAGGACATGAGAAAAGAAATGTCAATTCTATTTTATCTTCACTCGGGTAATGTTGTGTGAGACTCGTAAAGTGTTGTCACTTATGTATAATTCTTTATTATAAAATTGTAGTCCTGTTTGTAATGCGCTTTTTTACTTAATGTATCTGTAATCTAATGTATCCTTAATAGCATACAATTACCAGTATTAGTAGTAACCACATGATTAATACTTCGACCAATAGTAGTTACTGGATGTAACTCCAGTTCTGTGATACATGTGGCTGTTGCAGTTATTGTCAGTTCAGTAACCTATTCTATTGTTTTGGTGTGAGGATGTTCTGAAAATTGCTGCTTTCAGACTGAGAGAAAGTGCACGAGACAGATCGCACTATGTGAACTGTCTCCCCTCTGCACAGTTGGCTAATCAGGATGTAAACTTGTGTGATGTCCAATCTTCAGTTTTGAAAAGTTACAGAAATTGACAGATGCTGAGCCTCCAGTTTGGACATTGTAAAAGTATTTGTATGGCTTCTGCTGAAGCACGTTGAGTCTTGTTCAGACTAACTTGAGGAGGCTTTGTTGGTGCTCAATAGGCAGCTGGATTTTGTGCTTTTCTTCAAGTATGAAATGAACTAATGGCTGTTTTGGCCCAGAGGTTGTGTTTGCATCAAGAAAATCAATTAATCTTTTACGTGAGAGCTCACTGTTTACTGTCTTTCTCTTAAATCCTTTAAGTCTCTACAGGAAGTACATTAATGGTTATAGGCCCATGTTGCTGTGAAGAGACTCACCTAAACTCAACTAAAACTTTATGTGACTTTCGACTCCGACCTTTGTCCACCACATCAATAAATCAAACGAGTTTCATCACTGAAATGGCATGTCCACTGTTTAAAAGAATGAAACTGGCTCCTAGTTTCATCTTAACAAAAATGAATAACATCACATATCATCTTTAAACTCGCTATTTCTCAGTCTTCTTACATAAAAAATAAATAACTCATCGACCTCTGCTCCATTTTTGAAAATAAAACCCCAGCTGACCTCTCTTTGTCAGGGTTTTAACCTCTGTCTCAGTCCAGATATTTACTCTAATGGGGCGGCATCACTGGTTCACAGCACCCTCCCATCACGCTTAAAGCTCTGCTTGGCCGTGAACTCGCTGTGATACAGGTCAAATCGCTCTCTTACAGAGTTCACCTTTCACCCAGAAAGCAGGAGGAAAGCCTGACGAGTGTGAGAGGGAAGGGAAAGCGTTAACATGTCCAGCCCAGATGACTGCGTTTCTAACCAAATGTGTGGTGTTTATAGTTTTTAGGATGTTTTGAGATTAATATAAAAATCCAAAGAAAATAATCAAAACTCTTGTTACCACGTCTGTTGTTTTATTCACATGGACCAAACCTTTTTTCATACAGTAGTGCAAGTCGTAATCAGAAGATTAGAAATGTCATCAAGAGACAAATTCATTTTAAATACTGCCTTTTTTTAACTGAAGTTGCTGCTACTTTGTCCTGATATTCAATATAATGTGTAGGAGGAATATTTAGATGATAACAGGACCCTAAAATTCATTATTCATTATATGAACATAAATTTTTATTCAACGTTCCAACATTAACTTCAGCCCATTACAGTTATATCAAAGGGGAAAAGAGTTAAGCTGGATATTGTTAAATTATGCATATTAACAGGGATTTGTAGATCTTGTTTAAGAAATTAATTGACATTTGTTTCTGACCCGTCTTACAGTCCTGTTGATGAATTCTTTTGTAGCTTTATTCCAATGTCGCCATTTGAGTCTTGCATAATGTACATTTTTTCCTTTTTTTCATCCAGTTGAGCTCCTTTAGTCTCAAGATATGGGTCAGTTTTTCCATTAAGAAGATTTCGTCAATGATTATTAGCCGCTGGTTCTTTGTCAGCGGAGCCACCTTTCCAGTTTCTTGTAATAGCTTTTTTACTTGCTACTTACACTAATTTAATCAAATATGTGTCACTTCCCCTGAGAGAAATGTCACAAATAAAGTACCAAAAGAGTGGGCCGAGTAGTTTTAGCTGTTTGAGTTTGACGTGTGCCATCACATCCTCCAGTCAGCGTCTTCTGCACCTCCAGCTGCAGGCCAACAAATGTGACTGTGTGTGGATGCCTTAATCTACTCTTGAATGTTTTTTCAGATGGAGCTCTTTCAACTGTAGTTTTCTGTTGTACCTGATGCTCATTGATGAGTAATTAACCGGATCATAGATAACTGCCAGGACATTTCTGATATATGTAAATGAACAGTAGTTTTAACACAATTTGCACTGTCAGGTTGATAAACAGGAGTGAAGATAAATCCACTTTTTAATCCCAAAAATATAGAAGTAGCCTCTGAGCTCTCCTCCCGTCAGTAAATGGCTCCGGATCAGAGCAGAATTTAATGTGACTCCTGGATGTTTATTCCTCCATAAAGTCTGGCTCACTCTCCTCATTTGATTGAGTTTATCTAATGAGGAACTTGAAGTTTACATATGAATTTAAAACTAATAACTTTGTGTTGTGGAACAAAAACAATTACAATTCAAAGCGTCACCTTGCGATACTTATAAACACTACAGTAAATGATTAGTAGGTTCATAAAAACATCAATCGTTAATGAAAGTCGTCATTAGATGCATTTAATGACTACTTAAACTTGTTTTTCTGAAGCCACACCAGGAGCATGTTTCCCTCCTCATAGACCTTGAAACTGATTCAAATGTGTTTATGACTTCTTCCTGTTTGGTCAAGCCTGCACTCTCCTTGAGGCCCAGTGAAAAGAAAACATGTTTTGCTGCCAGCACCTCTGGACTTTGATTCATACTCACTCAGAGCTGTCGGACAGGTATCCTCCTATCTCCATCCTGTCAGTACCACTCGCTGCTCAGTGGGGAAATTACTTTATGGGTTTTTGTTATGATAAAGAGCTGCTGGCCTCTAAATCTGTTTGTCCGTGCTCGGTCATTCACAGTGTACAAAGGTTTATATAAGGTTACAATGAAGAGCGGTTCAGCTAATGTTCACAGTGAAAACAACAGTAGAAGTGACCTGACGTGAACTTGAGATCACGGCTGAGGTTAAAAGTAAAAAGTAACCTGTGAGCAGATAGAACTGTAAATATTAGAGGGGCACGGACCGTGTTCTTTCCAAAACAACAACAAAGAACTGTTTGTCTTGGTTTAGTCTAAAGATCAGGGTGCGTT
The DNA here is from genome assembly GCF_040436345.1 of Pagrus major. Taxonomy (NCBI): domain Eukaryota; kingdom Metazoa; phylum Chordata; class Actinopteri; order Spariformes; family Sparidae; genus Pagrus; species Pagrus major. The sequence continues at coordinate 24,693,402 of NC_133225.1, read as the reverse complement.
ACTTTCACCTGTGTTGTATGAGTAATATAAAAACTAACACCCAAAATGATCAAACCATGGAGGAATCACTACTTTATGAGTTTTTTTGACTGCAGAAGTAATAAAACATGATTTGATAAAATACAAGATGGAGTAGATAGATACAGGAATTGTTATGCTCTTGAGGACAGAATGATCCAACCTGCCATTATTTGTGATTGTACGATGTAAGTATGCTTGATTTCTTGGTAACTTGATATAATATAATATAAACTGTAGCAACAACAGCTAAAAAAAGAAGTAGTATAAGCTATTAAGTTCTCTTGCTGCAGAGGAAGCTGCATGTAATCTAATGAATTGCCTCCAGCGATGTCACTCAGTGGCTAAGTTGCATTGTGGGTAATGTAAGCACCAGATTGTGAGCAGTCCACTGGTCTAAAAACACTTTTCGACTCATTGTGCCTACATTACCCACAATGCAACCAAGCTACTGAGTGACATAACTGGAGGCAATTCATCAGATTACATGCAGCTTCCTCTGGAGCCTACACTACTTTTTCCACTATGCAGCTGTGAAAAGCTGTGAACGTACTACAAATGTAGTGGGGGGAAAAAGTACAAAGTATGTTATGTATAACACGGTAAGACTCAAATTGAGTACAAGTACCTAAAATGACTGAAATATACTTGAGTAAATGTACTTTTTTACATTCCACCACTACTTACATACATGTGGAGTGAGCACGAATGATTATTTCCTGGCTTTGTCAGTGTTTCACTCATGAATAAAAACCATCTTGCTCATGGAAATAATGACTCAGTCTGAGCGATACATTCTCCAACATGGCACCCTATTTTCTTTGGGTGTTCGGGTTCGCTCTCTCGGTGCATTCAGAGGAGAAATGATGATGTTTATTGCCACCAACGTTTATAATGTGATAAGAGGAGTCAGTACACGGTGTCGGTCTTATAGGACTGACAACAGCTGATTAATGTTTGTGTCTGAGCTGTGATGCAACAGTGAAGAACAATAACTTTAGGTCAGGGTCAGGGTCATGTCAAAAGGACTTTGAGTGAGATACATTTTCTTTCCTAAATGATAAGTAGAAAAGATAAAAATTCATTATGCAATACAAGATTTGCACGACAAAGGCAGTTGTTGCCCCCTAATTCTTCACAAAAATAGGTGAAACTACTAAATGAAGGGACACTTTACCTTTATATCACCTAAGTTCTTCTGAACTTTGTTCAGTAAATTATTCTTGATTAATAAAAACCTATATTTGTTCTTAGAGAATAATTAAAAAAAATAAAAATCAGTTGCAGTGGAGTTTAGCTGACAGCAGTCAAACAGGGTTGGGAGGATGAGGGTGTGTTCATGTCTCTTGGGTCTGATCTACTTCACTGAGTGAGTGTGACACAGTGGACGAGAGGTCAGACCGACCTGGAGGAAAGAGAAGCTATAAAATGTCTCAACGCATCCGTCTTCCTCCATCTGTACGCTCCATCAGGAAACTGTCCGTATATAAACTGACTGCTCCACCTACATCAGGGTCAGGCTATTTTTAGTGGGAGGGAAACAGCTATTCATGGGTTGATCATTAAAATTCAGTTATATAATATACATTATGCATAATGAGAACTTTTAGTTTTTATACTAGGTACTTTTTCTCCCAGTTATAAAGTGGAAGTAGTAGCATAAAATGGAAATACTCAAGTAATGCTAATGTAAAGTACTAATACTACAAAATGTCTTCTTTGAGTAAAAAGATGACACTACATCTTGATTAAAAGTAAAGATATTGTGTCACCCGTATGAATTGTACTTCAGTTAAACTCTTAAAGCATCTGATGTTAAATGCAGTGATTTAATGTAACTAAGTATATTTACTCAAGTACTGTGCTTAAGTAGAATTTTGAGGTACATGTACTTTGCTTGAGTATTTTCATTGTCTTCTACTTTATACTTCCATCGCACTACATTTTGGAGGCAAATATTGTACTTTTTACTCCATTACATTTATTTGATTACTTTGTTACCTTGCAGATTACATGCTGCATCAGAGCCAAAGTAGTTGTTTTTTAAATATATTTGTTTCTTTGTCAATCGCATAAAATGAAAAATAAAACACTGACTGCAATAATTAGAAAAATTATGAATGTTGACCCAAAGTTTACAGTATAAACATACGTGTAAATATATGTATGATTTACTCAAACTTGCCATTTTGATACTTAAGTTCTGTAATATGAGATACTTTAAAACTTTTCCCTGAGGTACTGGGTGACTTTCACTTTTACCAAAGTAATATTTTAACACGATATCTTTACTTTTGCTCAAGTATGACTTTTGGATACTTTTCACAACACTGGTTAAATGTATTTAAGTATCAAAAGTACAAGTAATAGTAAATTACACATATATTTACATATATAGTCTTTACTACAGGTCGACTGTTTATGCTATAATTATATATAATATTATATATCAGAGTCAATATTGTGCATTTTTCTGATTATTATATTTGTGTTTTCTTAATCTGATTGTCGATTAAATAAATAAATAAATATAATTATCACATAGATGTACTGGTGTAAATATACAATATTTTCCTCCAAAATGTAGTGGGATGAAAGTAGCAGACAATGGAAATACTCAAGTAAAGTACCTCAAAATTGTACATAAGGACAGTACTTGAGTAAATGTACTTAGTTACATTCCACCCTTTGAAAGGAATTGCTAAGGGAGTCAATTTTAAGGTCTTTCCAAACGACCACAGAGGTCACATATTTGGTATTGATAAGTATCTGTTTCTCCAGGGTGACCCCAGAGAGGTTTAAACTGTTGACCTCATCCTCTTCTGGCCTGTGCTGCGGTCCGTTCGCAGTGTTTTGACAGTGTCATGTTGACCATTTTAATCCATTTCTAAGGTGTTCTTGTTGTTTCTGTCGGTCACGGCGACCTGCCAATCCCTGCATTGTTCCCTCTGGTCACCAGAGAGCCGAGCTTTCCTTCCTGACAGAGTAAAACGCCTGCACACTTGAGTATCACATTTCTTTCTTTGTAGCAGCAAGATAGAAATAAAGTTGTTGTAAGTTGTAAGCACTGCTGCTGTTTTCATTAGTTAGATTCACATTGTTTCCTTCAGGTGCTGCAAGGATTTCATTTCATGTTTTTATTTACTTTTTTTTAAACTTAAATCTGTAAAAATCCACAGAAATCCAGCTCATGAGTTTAAGAAATTTTACTTTTGTGGCAGTGAAAACAAACTTTAACCAGGGGAAGAACAGAGACACGGTTGAAACAAGATCCATCTTTGTTCAACAAAAAACCTTAACTCGAGGTTCACTTACTGGCTTTTTCTGAAGCTTTCAATCTTAAAACAGCATACAGTTTGCTTCAGTCATATGATAACAGGTGGTGATATAACACCTTTATACCTGTTTGAGGGGAAGAAACTGTAACTCAAGGTCTGCTTACTAGCTTTTTTGCCAGCTTTCAACCACATCTCATGGGGTTCCTTACTAGATGGAGTTTCAGTTGATGGAGTTCGCTCTAGTCATGTGGTATAATCCCTTAGTAAGTTAGTTTGTTTGACACCCACATACAAAAACAAATCTCAAGGGTGACTTACTAGCTAGAGTTTAATTTTGCCATATGATAACAGGTCAAAATGCTCAAAACACGCCAAGCAGAGGTATACATGTTAAAAATAGGCTATAAAAATATTAACAACATTCTTCAAAAAGAAAAAAATAAGATATATTTTTTTCTTTCTTGAAAATCATGTTCTCCCAACCCCATCTTATAGAAAACACAAGACAAATACAGACCAAATAAATCCTGCATGTGAGTCTTCAGCTGGAGGAAATGGAAACTAATACTACATAAAATAAAAATGTCCCTGTTTCTCTGATAGTTTATGTTGTTTCCCCGAGCAACAGATACAAACCAGATGATCAGCACCGCGGCCGTGACACAGTTAGTGTTTAGTCATTGTTTTGAGATCAGACTACGCATACAACATCTGAAAAGAAAGTGAGGGAAGACAGAAAGACCAACTGAATGACCAGAAAGTGATAATGTGATTTATAATTGGTTGAATGACACTGTGACTGTTGAGTTGGAGTAATGAACATCTGTCCACACCTGTGAGGAGATCTCTTTATCATATTTTTCATCAACATTTTCTTTGTTTTGGTTTAAAATGTTGCATTCCTTTCTATGTCGGGGATGTTTCTTTACAAATACTACTACTTAGAAGAAGAGGAAGAAGAAGAAGAAAGAGAGGAAGGAGAAGAAGAAGAAAGAGAGGAAGAAGAAGGAGGAGGAGAAGAAGAAGAAGAAGGAGAGGAAGAAGGAGAAGAAGAAAGAGAGGAAGAAGAAGGAGGGGGAGAAGAAGAAGAAGAAGAAGAAGAAGAAGAAGAAGGAGAGGAAGAAGGAGAAGAAGAAGAAGGAAGGGGAGAAGAAGAAGAAGAAGAAGGAGAGGAAGAAGAAGAAGAAGGAGAGGAAGAAGGAGAAGAAGAAAGAGAGGAAGAAGAAGGAGGGGGAGAAGAAGAAGAAGAAGGAGAGGAAGAAGGAGAAGAAGAAGAAGGAAGGGGAGAAGAAGAAGAAGAAGAAAGAGAGGAAGAAGAAGGAGGGGGAGAAGAAGAAGAAGAAGAAGAAGGAGAGGAAGAAGAAGGAAGGGGAGAAGAAGAAGAAGAAGAAGGAGAGGAAGAAGAAGAAGAAGAAGAAGAAGAAGAAGAAGAAGGAGAGGAAGAAGGAGAAGAAGAAAGAGAGGAAGAAGAAGGAGGAGGAGGAGAAGGAGAAGGAGGAAGAGGGGGACGTCTTCCACAACCTGAAATAAACTCATGTCACGGTCTTCAACCTGAAAGACAACAGCGTCCTCAGCTGCTGGGTGGCTGGTAATGCAGTTTATGAGGCTCTCTCAAGGCGTTCATCTCCATATTAACACGTATATGTTTTGTCTTCAGGTGGGAGCGACCTGCCATTAAATATAAAACACAGCCAAAGGTTTCTTCTCGTTGCTGTGCTTTGACAACAGGCTGGTGTTCAGACTCTGAACTACGAGCTGAAACGGAAGAGAACATGGCCTCTGCTTCAGGCAGATAGATGTGCTGAAGAGTCAGTGAGTTATTCTGACATTACTTGCGGACAAACGCTGTAATGTTTGGTGGGTCCTGAACATAACGACGCCTCTTGTTGCCACTTTGGCGCCACTTGAGCAAACTGACAAACAAACCACGCCCCTCTGTCGTCACTGCCCAGAGGCTTGGGATCTCGCTCCTCATTGGAGGATCCAGCTGTCTGTCATTGATTCCTTCTAGCAGCGATCGACGCAAGCTGCGTCAAAAACACAGGAAGTGACAGGAAGAGACATTGTTATGCCTTCAAAATAAAAGTACACAATGGCTTTGCTGAAAGATCAGCCTTGAGGAAGAACTCATATTTTTTACTGAAAGGTCATATTGAAAACATTTTTATGTAGACAAATAATAATTAAAATACATCAACAGAGCTTGCAGAATAAAATTGGCTCTTTTCCTTTAAAACCTTAGCATGATTGTAAATCAATAATTTTGAGTAAAAGTAGCAATACCACAGTGTAGCGAAAAACATGCATTTAAATGTAATATTACTTTAAAGTAACTAAAAGTACATTTTTAACAACGTAAAGCACCAAAAGTAAAAGTATTCATTAAGAGCAATGGCACATTTCAGATTAATGATTTAATTATTAAAAATGTGATGATTACCACGCTCATTAGGATGCTTTCATGTGTACATTGTACTTTAATGTTGTGAATGGTATAGGTGGCGCTAATTTGAACTACTTTATGTACTGAAAATGTACTTCAAATTATGTACATCCTAATTCATTTTGTGATTAGGCTTTATTTTCTATTAGTCAACAAGTTTAATATATGTAAAAGGTGTGCACCAGAATAATATAATATGATTAAGTAATGATGTTTAGTGTGTATGTGTGTATTTATATATAGATAAATATAATAGAAATATAATATAATAGATAGTATATAATAGAAACATATTAACATACATAATTTAGCATGTGACATAAAATACGACACACAGTAAAATGTTGTACTGCTTTATCCATAGCATAGTATGAGTATTGGACAATATATAATAAACATAGTATAACATATGACAAAATATATTGGTCCAAGAAATGCTAAAACGCAGCCTGTTATGATGTTTTTTTTTTAACATATATTTCTTTATTCAGATTTATTTATATTTTTATATTTTATTATTTTATTTACCTCTATTTTTGCATTACTTTTCATCTCTTTTTCTTTATCTGTGATTTTGCCTGTTTTATGGCTTTTATTCCTTTTACTTGTAATGACTCATATTGTCTGTTTGTGTTGTTACATTTTCTGTTCTGTCTTCTTGTTTTAATTCACCTTAGACGAGGCTTCCTTGTGTCTGGCTTGACTGCAGAGTGTTTATTCTGTAATATTGTCTTCCAGAGTTTCCTGCTTTTGCTTGTTTGTCAAAGCACTTTGTAAATTCTGTTTTTAAAGGTTATAAAATAAATTTATTATTATTATTATTATTATTATTATTATTATTATTATTATTACTATTATATTTATTTAAATACATGCATGCATTACACAAGAAATTTGAAAGAATATTTAAAAGAATAATGGAAGAAACAAACAAACACAAAATGAAACAAAAAACATCGCTACCTGTCCTGACCTTTTGTTTTGAAATCCAAAACCGGAAACCTTCCATTAAACGGTATGTAACTTGACAGCCGTCAGAGGATAGGAGGTTTTTTTTTTTCTTCTCCTCCCAAACTTTTCCTACCTTCTCCGAAAGTCATGACAAGTCCCAGTGTGACTGGACGGACAGAAGCCAGAAGGTAAGAAACAGCATGAGGGATCGATTAACACACATGATGCTGATATTGATGAGCTGATTAATGCCTGACTTTTCGACTCTGTGAACAAACGACAAAACGATTCACACTGCATGTGCTTCAGCTGTGTCAAGGTGTTGTGGTGAATTATTGATCACAACTGATGTTATTGTCTCTGCAAAAAACACATTTACTTTTCAATTATTGTGTTTTTGATGCAGAGGTGAACAGATTTTGTAATATTTGCAGGACTGTTTGTGTCTTACACTGTGTTGTCCGGTGCTTTATAGTGTTTTAAACTTTGATGAATGTTGCAAAAATCTATTAACACCTCAATTAAGACTTAAAATGTCTATTTTTAAAATAAATCAGGATGTAAACCTCGTCTATTAAGGCTTTTTATAGACCTATAAAGTGACTCCAAGACTTTGTCACTTCTATAACTGATAATGCAACCTCTTTTTGATCACGTGTCACATTACAGTTTCTATTTTTGAGACTTTAATTCACTCAAAGATATTACATATAATATTTTCACTATTCTTTTCACACTCACCTAACTAAAGATTATTTTATACTTTTTAAAATCGAACTTAAAACTGGTGTTTTGGTCGTGATTGTCTGATCAGAAACATCTTTTGTGATCTATAATCTCAGATATTGATCTTTCCAGCAGATGTGTTGTGTTTCTGTGATTGTGCTTGTTGCTCCTCAACATTGAAAAAGCCTCAGAATCAATGAAGATTTTTTAAAAGTCACTTTGTTTCTTGGCTTTCTCGTGTACTCATTTTGTCTTTTGGGTTCCTTCCTTTCTTTTTCCAATAAAGCACCTTTTTGTTTTGAAAATTGCTCCATTAATACAGTTTATTTACTTAAAGAATAGAGATCTAGAGCAGATCCAGAAGAAAACTCTTTTTTCCCTCTGACAGTTTTGTGGGTGAGGCTGTTACATGGGATGGAAATCCCCCCACTCTACGACCTCCTCTATTGTCAGAAGTGTTGAACCCCTCCCCTGGCTGGTCTCTTGTCTGTTATTACTGTGCATCATCTCACAGTTTTAATCTGTGGTATTGGTTGTTCGGATGTTGAGTCAGTCACAGTGAGGCTGAACTCGGCAGACGTGTCTCTGCAGCTGATCGTGTTTCATTCCTGCAGAAAATGTCACCTCCAGATCAGCTGTTTCTGGGCCGCAGTGAAGCCTGAGAGCAGGACATTATGAAGTGATTCATACTATAAACAGTGAACATTGTAAAAGCAATAATACAGGGAGAAATCCGCCGTAAAAGGGACAAAAACATCTGAGTAAAACGTGGTCACTTCCCCTCCCTGGAGGTTGCTGAATTGGATTCTGGGAAATGCAGGAAATCACAGCCTTAACTTGAGACTCCTCGAGAACATTTAACCTGACAGATTGAGGAGCTTTGACTCTGTTAAAGGATCTGACGTTGGCTTGTTTCTTATGTAGCTGGAATTGTTATAACTGGGGTTTTCCCCTAACCTTAACCTAGTGTTTAGTTGGCTAAACTTAAAGCAGCTAATCTATAATTTGTACAACAACAATGTGAAAGAGGACACTTGTAGTGATGAAACTAGAGAGAATTATCCGATGAACCTGCAGCCCGGCTCAGGAGCTTTATAGCTTTTAGCTTTATAGCTTTTATTTTAATATTTTGTTTCACTCTTGTTGTTTGGCCTGTTTTGGCTGTAGCAGGCAGCTCTTTTCAGTGGAAATAAGTTCTAAAAACTTACTGTGCGTTAGCTGAAAGGCACCAAACAACAGAGGGACACAGTTAGCGACTGCATGATCTGATATTGTCGTGTTGGTGATGCTCCACAACTGAAACTGAACAATCACATTTTGGTAATATCATAACCTAGTGACTCGGGCAAAAAGACAGAGAGAAGTTATCAAATCGTGTTTTCCTTCACCTAACCAAGTGTTTTATTTCCCTCGACCTAAACAAACAGCCACAGAAAACTGAAAAGAAATGTGAAATAATAATCATTATATTATTCTATCCTATACTAGGCTAGGACTAGCTGGTGAACACAGCGGAGCATTTAGCAGCTAAAGGGCTAAATCTTTCCCTAAGGAAGTTGGTGGAGGCCAAAAACGGAGCTAAAAGAGTGTTAATGTTGGAAGGTTTTGTCAAAATGAAGCTGTGCATGTAGGGCTGAACAATCAATCGAAATATTAGCGAATTTGCAATTTGGCCATATCACAATCACAATGTTTTGATAATGATAGTTGGCTTGTTTGGTTCAGACAACAGCAAGTTGTGATTCTGAAGAGGCAGCTGAGTCATGCAACCCAGTCCTCACCTTTGGTCATGAACTCTGGGTAGTGACTGAAACAATAAGAGTGCAGATAGTGAAAATGATAAACTTTTGTTTAGTTTGGGTTCAATCTTCCAGGAGCAGGAGCTCACAAACATAGAGCCACTAGTCCTTTTCACACAGAGACTCGGCATTATCGTCGCAGCGAAGGGTCATCATTTCTCCGCCTTTGTTTGTTCACACAGAACCAAGCAGCTCCGGTGTAAAGCCGCACCAGTGTGTCAGTTCATACAGCACGCCGGCACTGCGGATCCAAAAGAGGCGTGATGGTACACATGATGACGTTGACACAAGTGTGTTTTTTTTTCAACGTGTTTCCCCCGGTGTCCACCTGTTAATCTAAACATGTACTCGCTGACTGTTTATCATCATATGGATGCTGTTATAATGTGTTTGATTGAGATCCTGACCCACCATACATCCTGGAAAGTGACAAAGTTACGTTTTTCGCTCTAAATTACATAATTACATAATCGCCATCAGTAAACAGCTGACGCTGTCTGACTCTCTGACTCGCGGGGAGGGAGGCTGTTTTCTGGGGGAAAGATCACTGAAGTCGCGACGATTTTTTTTCCAGAGACCGTAACTACAACACAATAGTGTAAGGCGACAAACACATGGTGAGTTAAAGTTTTTTGCTCTGAATCACGTCACATAATCACCGGCATTCAACTGCGGGAGCCGCCTGGCACTGCTGCCGGGGACAGACACTGTTTTTCGGGCAGAAATGTGACGAAGAGTCGGTAGGACAGACAGGATGACAGACAGGATGACAGACAGGATGACAGAGGCTTTTCCACGTATAACTGCAGTATTTTTTCCTCATAAGTTGCCAAAGACACTACCAGTTACTACGTTACTGTTGTTTGGTCCTGTAATGTTGCTTTGTGGCTTGAAGTGTGGGACATTTCTCTTTTTATTTGATGAGTGAAGGATCTGTTTAGTTGTCAGACTGTGAACACCATCAGATCGACGATGCAAAACTGTCCCCCCTCTAAGTATCTGTAACTTTCACACAGACAGCACTGAGAGGACAGTGTGAATGGGGCTACTGCTGCTCCTTCACGTTCAGTGTGTTCCCACATCTGGGCGTGAGAAAATAAATGATTTGATAGTGGCACAGGGAAGGGGTGAGATCTATTGACTGGTTTGGGAATAATCATGGGAAGGGAGTGAGTCAGGATGTAGAGCCTTTTTGTTGAACTTCCACTTTAGCGCCTTCTTGTAAAATTAAACAGAAATTAAAACTGTCTTAACTGTAATTCGCCGTTTTTTAGACAGGTTGTTTATTGTTTTGGGAAATAAGTCAAAGAAAACATACCAAATTTTTGTGCTATAAAAGGAGGAGATGTCGGATACACTTGTGCTGGATTCGTCCTTTAAATGAGTGTTAATCCTTTAATAACTTTTTAAGCTCTCTCAGGGGAAACTGTCTTCCTGCAACAGGAGCCTGAGGCTTGACTTACTGCTGTCCCCTCAAAAATAGACTCTGTAAATTTAGTTAGAGGTGTCGGCGGGTCAGTGGCACACTCTGATACCTGTCCCGATATTTCTTCTTTCATATAAACTTCTAATTTATGCCTCCTCGCCTTGTGTACACCTTGGAACAGGAGGACAGTTTATCAAATTAACACTGAATTAAATTTCAGTCTACTTGTGCTCATGAGTGCTGCTGCTTGATAAAATACATGCCGTCATATTTTTAGCTCTATTACGAGTGGGTTTAATTTTAGCGCCTGAAGACTGAGTTACTCAGTTCACTGCAGTGACTTAATGCAGGAAAGAGAAAGCTGGACCCACCAGTGTATACCACAGTGAAAAACAAAGTCTGCATGTTCTCACAGGTAGTATCGTGGGTTTATTAGGATTGAATCACTGCTGTGTGCACAAGCCTCCACCCTGAACTCATTCACCATCTTCCTCTTTTACATTTACCAGCCTGTGTTGTCTTTGTTTTGGACTTCGTCATGTTTATTTCAGGCGTCGTCTCTTGAACTGGTGTACTGAACACAGCCTCTGAGACCAACAGAGGCCAGTTTGACCACAGGAAATACTGTACAAGCTGGTGTTCATGCTGGGTTTGACTTCCCCGCCGTAGAATCCTACTCAGGCCTCCAGAGGCAGGCGTCGACTTGACTGATGCCCGACCTCCCTGTAGCTCCTCTCCTGTCCCGGCCTGAACCCGCTGGGTCTTCACCGGAGTCAGAGGCGCTGTATTTCCTGTTGTCAAACGAGCCATCGTCGGTCTTAGAGGCTACATTTTTGGTCCCGGCCCTGTCGTGTTCTCTGGGGCTGTAAAGACCAACACACCCCTGTTGCTCTGAGCTCCAAGTCTGCGTAGCATCGGCTAACTGGGACACTAGCTGCACGGCCAACTGAGCTTAGTAGCTAATGGCAGCTACAGTTAGTGGTTACTTTAGCAACAAGAAACGCTATCTGTCCATTAGGAAACTGTAAATCACTGAGTGTTGAGGCAGAGCAGCCAGAGGAGGAAGAAGAAAACAGGGAAAACCAGAAAAAATATTTTCTCCATAAAATATGATCCAGTTTCACCTAAATCAGTGAAATAAAGTTGTATATTTGTCCATCTTTCTTGGTTTATTTGTGGTTTTGAATCATCAAATTCAGTCAGTTTGATGAGCAAGCACGGGCGAGTTAGTGTCGAGCAGTTTTACGAATTTATGGAGGCTTGATCTCGAGTCGAAATGCTCTCTCGTGAGGACATTTTCTGTCCACAGATACTGTTTTGTGTGCTCGTATAACGTGCACTCACCTGGTTTTCACAGGCTAATTAAAGGTGCCAGGTTTAAAAGCGTCCTCGTCTCAAAAAGAAACACTGCTGCCACAAATTTAACCGAGTGTCTTGGGTTCACCTAACTGAGATGGTTTAATAAGAAAATAATAAAGGGGACATGGGGACGTAATGTTAGCGCACTGAGCAGCAACACACTTCTTTTCATTTCTTCTCCCCACATATCACAAACAACAACAACTCTTGCCTTATGGCAACTCTGAGGGGACACGCCTCTTAATTGTGCTCTCTGGTGGGGAGCCTTTTAAGTCACGATGTTACGATGGTCAGGGATTAGTAGTCGACGGTGGACGATGGCATCGTTCATCGGCCCAACCCTAGTTGGCAGTGTGTGTTTCTGCAAACCAATGGTAAGCTCACATATTGACATTTTTTACAGTACGTGTCACATCATGTTCATAATACTTGTTTATGACCTGACTTTTATATCAGGAGGTGGAGAGGATGGTGGTGGAGTTTCAGGTTAGAAAAGCTGCTAGACCAGTGACCACAGCTTGAGACTGAGCTTCAACATTTGTAAACGTGACACCACTGGATATTTTTAAGGCGACATTGGGACGATTTCCAAACGTTTTTGTTTTGACAAAAAACAGATATTTTTGAGAGGAAGTTGGGACGTCTCCAGCAGTGTGTGTAGTATCTCAGGGCAAGAGTTGATGTTTTCTAACCAAGTGCTTTTTTTTGTTTTTTGCCTAAACCTAACCAGAGCATCAGCACAGCGTTGTAAAATAGAAAATTGAACCTAAAGAAATGTAAAGTTTCAACATATCTAATATTTTTTCAGTGCACTGGTTGCTGGAGTGTCCTCATTCACATTAGATGGAGGGCTGCGTAAATCCGCCTGAGAGCACACTTAAAGGTCAGAGCCATTAGTTTATTATTTCAAGGAGGAATCTTGAGTTTGTCGTCTATTTGTTTTTAAAGCACTAAAACTGATATTCAGTGATGGCAACAATAATCCCAGGAGAGTTTAAACATGTTAATTCTCTGTGGTTTGTTGAAGATTTTAAAGCTCGAGCTCTTCATTTGTCTGAGGCAACAATTAGTTTTAAGTGTCAGGGCTGCATTGAACCTGATAGCAGGAGGCCTTCATCATAATTTGCAGGCATCCAGGCTTTGAACATGGAAATTGCCACTTTCAGCTTCATACCAGATTCTCTGATTGGAGTGGCTCTCCAAATTGCCCTTGAAAGGAGGAGAAGCTCCTCAGAAGTTCAGTGTGTTTGAGAGCTGCATGTTTTCTATGTGTACTTCTAGTTTTTACAAGGAAGGAAAAATCTGTCTTTATGTGATTTCCCTCAGTTTACTGTTTGAGCTCTAGAGTTGGCTTCAAGCTGGAAGTACACTGCACACAGCAGAATGTAATAAACAGGAATTAAACAAATATTTAATAGTGAAACAAAGTCAGTCGTGGGTGAGATCACTGTTCTGTAGTCTCAGGCAAAAGTTTCTCTGTCCTCTTGGTAAAGCTGGAGGATGCTTTGATATTTACAGGGATCAAGAGCGGCTCTGTTGCTCATAATTTTATTTCCCTTGTTAGTCTCAAGATCACGACTGATCCAACTCAAGTAAACAATTTACGTGTTTTTGCTGTTACAGTTTTTGCAGATCGAGTTTGAGTTTAATTGTTGTCTCGAGACACAACCTGTTTTAATTCATCTCAAGATGACGGATTCATGTTTCTGGAGAAATCTGACTCAAAAAATGTAATTTAATAATGTTAAATTTGATTGTCTGAAGTCCTTCCTCTTGACCTCTTGAAATAATTCAAGCAATTGTGATCGCTTATCTTTAAAAAACAATGCGGTATTTCAATTGCAGTTATCACCACCACAAAAACTAACATGAGCATCTCAGACTCATTTTATGTAAGTTAATGAGATAAGTGGTGATTAGAGGGAAGCAGAGGTTGATTTCATAATGAAACACTTGACAGACCACCCATACGTTCTGTACTTTTATGTACTGATTGCTGGACTGGAAAAGGAGCCAAAGGTCGTTTTTCTGAGTGGATCTACAGTCAGCTCTCGCCTGAGGCCCGGGACTTCTTATCTCAAGGTCGGACTGTTAACACATAGTCTTTAAGTGGGGCGTGCAGCAGTTGAGTGAGAATTAAAAGGTTTTTAAAGGATTAGGCTAGAAGTTGTCTTAGTTGTTGTCAAAACCTGCAATGTGCTAGTCTGTCTGTGAATACTTTTTGACTTGTACCCACTGTTTCCTGCTGGGAAAATCTAGTTATACCAGTTCTTTGGCTGTTGAAATGGTTCTAGAGTCAGCACTGGCTCCGAACCAGCACTGGAACCGCTTTGGTCGAAAAAGTACCAGTGCAACAGTGTGGTTCATTTAGTTAGCACTAAAGAAAATAAGACATATCGGGCTTTTGCTACACAAATAATACTTTAGAGTTAGTCAGATCAATTTATTGCTGGTTTTGGTCTTTACACAGGATCTGTTGCATTAGTAAAAATACAGAATATCACCAGATTTATCCTTTAAAACAAGCAAATCATGATACCTAATGTTACAACAATGACCGTCTCCTTCCTCATCTGTGGTCTGTTGGCTGTGAAGTACAGCCCGACCAGTACTGGATTTTTGAGACCGATACCAACATGAGGGAGTAAAAACTTATGAGTTTGATAATGGAGCACTTGCCCCAAAGGCTACAGTAGCTGGGGACTGATTTTTGTCCCTCTGCTGTTGTACTAAAGGCAAAAGCCAATAAAAGTAATGTTGTTTAGTAAAAAACAATAAATAATTTATTGACCTTAATAAGGCATTGTTCTTGGTTTAGATCTGGTAGCAGTGAAAAACAGATTAACCGTCAGTAAATGCATACATGTAAAAAAGTATGTTTCAATCTTTATAGAGCAACAAAAAAAGCTTATTAATGGTCTAACAATGATATAATGACTGGGTTAAACTCTGTAAATGTGTAGTGATTTTGTAAACAATTGTCAATAATTGTAATAATTTTGCTTTTATTAACACTTATAATATTACCTATTAACTAAAGCTTCTTCTTATAAAGTGTTACCAATCAATTTATGCTTTTGACTGCGAGCTGACACGTGCTGACAGTTTACTGTCAATGTGACGATGAGACCAAACTGACAGCAGAGTTTCTTCTCTCATTTTATCGACTGAATGCTGTGAAACCCCGGAAAAAAAAAAAGTGTCGTAGAGTCTTTGTGCTAAATCTAGTTTTACGAACAACTATTTTGTTCTTTGGAGAGTTGTCTTTGCACTGGATTTGATGGGAATTTGGAGGTTACAAGGTTCATGTACAGATACTTTGCAGAAGTTGACTGTTAGAGGTTTTGCTTATTTTTGTTTTTTTATCTATTTGTTTTAGTTTTATGTATTTTTGCAGATATTAGTTGTGAGCGGGCAGACCACCTTCTGTCTGCTCAGCTCGTTGGCATTCATGGCTTCAGCTCTTTGAAGCTCATTCTTAAGCTCTTGGATTTCTAAGAGCATGGCCTGCTGGTTCTTCCTCTCAGCTGAGATCAGAGCTTTCTGCTTGTGGTTCTTCAGCTGAAGGGCCTTATTTTCTCTGGAGAGAGCCTTGATCTCCCCCTGATAGATGCTACAGAGGTCAATCTTGAAATTTTGTGCTCTAAGCTTCTCCATCTCTGATATCTTGAAGGCGGCTGATAAAAATGCTGCCGACTGACATCCTTATGAACTGTGATGAAAGTGTTTCTCCTACAAGGGCAACAAGTGAACATTGGGCCTATATCCAACTTTTTTGGAATATCTAGACATTACATCATAGAACATCAACGCACATCATGACCTCACAGACTTGCACACACACAGACACACACACACACACACACACACACACACACACACACACACACGACCTAGGTTAAATATTGTTGCATGCAGACAAACAATAACACTTAAAGTATCAAAATAAAAGTACTCATTCGGCTGCAGAATGGCCTGTAGTTGTAACCCCATCATGTCATATAACATATTATTCGATTATTTTTACTGTAACATTACAAGTAATGTTGTAGCTGGTTGAGGTGGATCACTTTGGATGTGTTACTGTTTGGTAGGCTGACCCTTAAAGGTCCAGTTTGTGGTGCTGCTGTAGAAACATGGCAACCAAACTTAGATGGAGGATGGGTCTCAGCCCAGAGTAGGCCCCAGTTAGTTTTGGTGCAGATCTAAATAAAGGGAGAGTTACAGGAATTTTTCCTTTACCATACCCGTTTTTTAACATTTTCATTAATTTCTCAGGGAATAAAGCTTGGATCTTGATGAATAAAATCTATTGTATTTCGGTGCCAAACCAAGCAGTTTTGTGTCTAAAAGAAGTATGATAGCCGTCTATATGTGAACCTGACGTCTAGGCTTAAACACAGCTCAGTCAGCGCAGATTTAGAAGATGTCTGTTTGAATACGTTGATTAAGCGTTCACATTCAGACCGTATTTCACTGGATTTGGATGGAGGCAGGATATTTTACAGTTAAACAATGAATTTTGTTGTCTTAATTGACACCAATGCACTGAAATCGTAAACTTCACTGGTCATTTATTTTTTAAGTTTTTCATATTGCTGCATATTGGCAACAAAAATGCCTGATGCCTCAAGGTTTTTTTTTTCTTATCTCTCATTTGCCGATAAACAACAGTCATGCCCTCTGTGAAACAAATGGCACAAAAAAACAGGGGCCTCATTTCTAAAAATGTTTTTTGATTTATAATTGAGCTTAGTATTAAGATGATTTCAGACACTCTGCTTCTGTTTGATTATTAAAAGACACTGAGGCGTTTCTTAGAATCCCATTTGTGACTTCAGCTCCTATAATCTATAAATCTCAAATCAAGTTACATTGACGTCACCTGTCTTGTGATTTCCTCTCTTATATTGCCAGCAAAAAGAGGATTTAGTCAGGAGCTGCCATGGATCAAAAGAGGAAAATAGAATATTTTTAATGGTAGAGGAGATGGAAGCAAGGCAACAGGTATTATTCAGTGGACTAAATAGCGGGTTGACGAACAAAGTCAAACAAGCAGCTTCAGATGTGTCGCCGCTGCACATTGTTCATAAAGCTCATGCAAAGTTCACCACAGACATGAATGTGTACACAATCACAAAGAGTCTAGATTTGCTTTGAGAAAAGATCATTTCCACACAAATGTAAGGTTTTAACCTCTGTGTGGTTTTCTGCTCAAGTCATACTTAATATCAAACTTGATCATTGGTCTGTTTTATAAATGAGGCACCAGGACCACAGTATGAATGTCCAGACTTGTCAGTGGGGGGTCTACCAATGTGGTCCAATCAGACGTTCCTCTTACTTCTATCTCCACTGCCTGAGAAACTCTGAATAAAAAACACAGGGCTAAAAATACTCACGTCAGCTCAAGTACTGGCAGATCTTGGGAAAGAGGCACTTATCAAACTGTGCACTAACATCACGGTGGGAAAACACCAAACTAAGCAAACATCTGGTGATTTTTTTGTAGCATCTGGTTAATTTATTCACTCTATCAGACCCTGGCCATGATTTTTGGCTGGTATGTGGTGAAAGTGGCAGACTGGTTTGAAGACAGACCACAGTCTTGTGGTTTGAGCACCAGAAAGGTCAGATTCTGCAAAAACTGACCGCTTCTCTCTGGAAGGACCAAACCGCGACTGCTTTTGGAAACTGCGGGTCACTGCGATGCAGCAAACCCTTTGAACCTAATTTTAATTTTTGGACCGAACAATGAACAAGTTTAGTTTTGTGTGACACAACAGAGAAAGAGAACTTCTAGTTTGTGGTTGTACTCAAACTTTCCCTGAAGGCGTCTCGAGATTTTGTCGTCACTTCTTCTGCTCTTGAATCTGACGCTTGAGAAAATGTCTCTGAGGGCAAAGTGAGACCTTGAACTCCAGTTTCAAACTGGTTTCCCAAACCCTTTGGAGCACAGAGATCACCTCTGTTTACTGGCTCATAATGGAACAAATGCTGTGTTTAGCACTGAGGTGCTGCTGGAAAAGCGCCCTGCCCTATGAAGTCATATAAAAAGGCTCCAACACTGCAGCCAAACAAGAACACAACCCTTTATATCGTAGTTTATTCCTTCTTTCACTTATTTTGTTTCCATCAATATTTCATGTTGTTACCTTTTAATCTCTTCCCTCTTGTTTTGTTAACTCGTCTGTATCTTTTATGTATACGAGTCATTTTGTAAAGCACTGTAACTTTTATAGGAAAATTTATAAAATTAAATAAAAAATAAAAACACTGGTTCCACTTTCTAATAGAGAGCTCTTTATAAAGCATTTGGCAGTTGTATCTTGTGGCCTTATCCACGGTTAATAAATCATTTATTACTCAAGTAATAAAAATAATGTTTGGGTGGCCATTTTGTTAAAAATCTCTGTAGCTGGGTTTTCATTAAAAATGTCGTTAATAAAGGGGTGAGAGTTTATCTTTAATTGACCAAAAGTAAATGTTAGTTAGTTGTCTGTAGTTATAAAGTCATTTGTAAAGGGTTATTACAACTGTTATAAAGTTATTTATAAATGGTTTCCTGTTGGAGCCAGAGGTACTTTACACAACTAAACGTTGGTTTTTTTTGCTTTAAACTCTTCTATAAATCTAAATTATGCACATTTTTAATGTGTGCACCAAAAAAGTGGCAATGCTGAAAATTAGAAAACCACAGAAAAGCTTTTACACATGGAAAAGGTAGAAAAGTTGGTGTATTAATGAAAAGAAAATGTGACAACGTGCAATGAAAACAGATACAGCAGATCAATCATGACGTTCAGTTCGTAGCTTGTTTCATTAATGCTTGAAACAAACAGACCTGCCATATTCCAGCATGTTTTTCTAGTTATTTCCACCATTTGAGGTTTGGCCTTTGTTACGCCTGCTTATTCTGCAGTGGTATAAGCGTACGTGACTGGAGCATCAGTGCCACCTACTGTTAAGCTATCTCAATTAATTAGTATTCATGGTTATTGATGAAAACGTGCATTTACCTGCATTTTCGTTCAATTTTACAGAAGGGTCCTGTTGCAGCCTCGCAAACTGCACAAACCACATTTCCTCCAGAGCACACCCACTTTTACACGATGCTATGATGGCTGAGGAAGACCATAACAGATCAAAAATATATGCAATAATTTGAAAAATATGTAATAAATAAGGGCATTTCAGCAACTATTAAGAACCGATAATGAGGAAAAACTATGAATTATATTAACTTAAGTGAAAAAACCTTTTATGCATAACTGTGGATATTGTAAGCTATTTCATTGAGTGGCCTGTTCTGAAAATGATCAGATGAGCAGCTGGCCTTGTATACTTTTTAGGGCTTTTATTGCAAAAGTTACAGAAACAGATTCTGAATATGTGCTGCAGTTATCGGTCACAATATTTAGGAACGTTTTTTGGTTTCTTCTGTGACCAAATTAGCCTACAAACCCTGCACAAGCCGTATTTGACAGTTCAACTTCTTTCATGTTCGTACTGTGGCTGGATATACATACCAGTTTCTTTTAAGCTTTGCATTACATTTGGATGGAAACCTGGCTAGTGAAGCATTGATACATTATTTCATCATTTTAAAAAGTCATTAGGTGAAACTTATAAACCATTTGCAAAAGGTTTCTTATCAGAACATGGCACCAAAACACTGAAAAAGGATTCATAAAACTAATCTACTGAAAGTAGAACAGTTGCATAATAAATCATATGGACAGAATAAATTCAATAAAGCAACAGACGAGGCAACTGAAGAAAAAAACAAACTTTAGGAAGGGAGTCTCCTTTGCAATTTGGATGAAATCACTCAGCAGATTATCTCGACGACGATATGTTCGATTAAGTTTAGTAATGCCTGGCAGACATCACATTGGCTCTGAGTTCGACTGCAGGAGTAATGACCGGCCCAAATCTGAGGAGCTAACGGAATCAGTGCATGATGGAAAACTGAATTAGAGCCCACAAACATGTATTTTCCACGCGAGCAGCTCCATGGCGATGGAGGTGTGTTCTCAGGAGCTTTAGGAGACGTTTCAAAGCATTTCAAAGACCTACGTACATCCAGTGCCTTGTCATTACCCCGAGCCTCTCAATGAAAGAGATGCTGAACTGGTATAATTTCCAGCAGTGGAGGAAATAACATGATAATGGACACATTTTTCAGTCGTTTCTGTGCAGAAAGCAGCGGCGGCTGACATCTGGTCTTGTTCTGTAGTTATGAGAATCAAACATCTGGAGACTCGTTGCTACTGTTGTGAAAGAGACAAATGGGTCACAGTCTTACTGTAAACACAAATCTGTGGACCTGATATGTAGGTCAACTTAGAGAGACTCAAGATGGTTTATTTTTTGTTTGGTTAGAAAATACAAAGAGCTGAAGTGATTAGAGAAAAAGGAAATGAGGGGAAAGAAAGACATTTATTCAGTTTAGAGAGAAAAAGGGCTCATATGTATTTAAAAAGCAGCTTCGACAAAGGTTCCGCTTGTGTGGGGAGAGTTTGTGTCTCACCATGGAGGGAAAACAAGGTCTGCTTGGTCCAAAATGCAATGTGACATCTGAGCTGGAAACTGGCTAATTGGGGAAAACTCGATTTCTGAGCCCTGCTTTGTTTCAGGGAGGGGCAGCCAGCCGTCAGGCATGGGACTGCCTCGGTCTCAGCTGACTCTGTGCTGCTGGGATACAAACTGTGAGCAGTTTGGGAAGCTTAATACGGCAAACACCATTGTTTCCAAAAAAGGAACATATAATGTTGTTTTTCAAAGAATCAGTTCATGTCCAGTCAGGCCTTTGGTTCTGTAGTTTGAATTCTTACTGGATAACATGACGTTTTCCCAAACAGATGCAGAAGTTACTACTCAAGAGAGAATCTCTGACAAAATAATTTTACATTTGTGAGTGATTTTTATAAAGTTACTGTGTTGTTAGTGTGAAATTCCAATATTTTGGGCAAAGTTTTTTGTTTTGGGTTCCCACCATTTTTTTTTACTGGGAATATCTGTTGAAATTGTAAAAGTTGAAATTGTGAAATGTACCTTTTTTAAGAGATAATGTGATGCATAGATACGAGAGAAGCAAATCGATACTCAACTCATGTCCGTGCAGGAAACCTGAGAGAAAGACGTTTTTAAAAGTGCGTGTGTTCAGTTCTCACTGAATCGCTTTACTTTCTCTCATCCTGTTTGTACTTTCAGACATCTGCTGTGTTTTACTGTTTCATCGTGTTCACTTTCAGCGGTTTCAGGAGTCATGTTTGGTTACTGCTGCTGAAAACACAACGTTTCCTGTAATGCTGCTTCATAATAAGAGCTTTAAAATGACTAAATAATGGGGGGCTTTTATTGTGAAGAAATTATGGAAAATGAAACGTGTTTGTTGCTGAATTAGCGGAGCCACTTTGTTAGCTGTGATTCTTCGTTAGTACTGTACGGACTGAGACAAGCGCGTCATTGGTTTCAGATACGTCTTCAAGCAGGTAGCCCAGTTGTGGTGGAAATGCAAATCCCTCCTGCGCCGGGCTGACACGCCGAGTTAAACCGATAGAGCCAGACCAGCAGATGTGATAGAGAAAGGGCGTAGGGCAGCTACCAACAGTTATTGTCATTGTTGATTAAACTTCCTTGAATAATCAGTTATTCGGTCTATAAAATGTTAGAAAACGGTGAAAAAATGTTTTTCACTAGTCTTCTTTTACGCTCTCCAAGCTACATCAACCAAGAGACCCGGACCAAACAAAGTCCAACATATCTAAATCACTCCCGTCATAATGTCTGTGAAAATAATTCCCCCCAAGCACAAGCAAGTTGTATTAAAGGTGGAGAGATTCTGGAGAAAGATGGTTGGTGAGTCTCATTCCCAGGTCATCAAATATGGACCATCAGCAGTCTCTGTGAATTGTTTTTAAGTTCAATAAACACATAATAAATCGATCTGAATTTCCTTTTTGTGTGGGACATTGAAATCTTCCGGACCTGCAGAATGAAAACCCTGTTTTTGGGAAACAGAACAGATCAAAGCTCTGAATCACTGCCCAGGTCTCACATCTGTTTCAGTGAGTTAGAGCAACAATCACGAGAACACATCGCTTTGATGTTTCGATGGTCTTCTGATTGTCAGTCACAAATGGTAGACTGAAATAACTTTGGCAGGCATTGATCTGTCACGACTAATTGATTAGGGCAAACCAAAACAAAATAACAGGAAATTGGCAACATGCACACATCAGACTGAATAAATTAAAGTGAAATGATAATTCAGTTTGATAACTTAGACAAGAAAAGGTCAGACAGGCAAATGAAAGTGTTTCATTAGAGAGCAAGGAGATGTTATAGTTGGTTCTGGATGTTGGCCTCCACTCACAGGGGCCTCCTTTTATCCTTCATGAGAAGCTTTATGTCAGACTTTAAATCAGCTGGTTCTCAGCATCTTCAGCTCCACTGTGTGGGAGCCTTTAGCACTCGGCGGCCAGACTCTTCACCGTGTGACGGACTTCCCCGGCGACTTTATTGAATTCACTTAGTGACATTTTGAACCTGGACACAGTCTGGAAAAGGCAGAGAGCATGGGGCTGGTGGGGGGGCTGGTGTGGAGAAAACAACGAGGCCTCACAAAACTTTTCGAAAACAGCGTCTCCACCAAACAGGCATAATGCCTCATTGTGGGGGCTGAATGTGGCTGATTGTGTTTGCTGGAGGATCTGGAAGGAAGAGGGAGGGGAGGCATGTGATGTTTGAAGTCGACCTGATTGTGATAAAAAAAAAATTGATTTGTGTTCTGGATAGAGCAGGACATACAAGATGTTAGTGATGTGACGTCAGTGTGTGATTTATGTTGAAGGGATGGGAGACGGGAAGTGGCGCCTGGTGGCCGAGAGGTGACCGAGTGTTACTGTGTGTGTGAGCTTTAACACGCACAAACACTTAAACACTTGAGTCCTCAGCCAGAACTGATAACATGTTATCTAACCTCAGTGTGATGCATCATGTGATGTCAGCCTCGACGCTGTTGGCTGCAGGATGCCGCAGTGTGTATGTGTGTGTGTGTGTGTGTGTGTGTGTGTGTGTGTGTGTGTGTGTATCACTGGCTCTATTTGTTCAGCTCTCAGTTTCTGCTTGTCTTCTCTCTGGTGTTTTCCTGCTGCCTTCAGGAAGCAGCTTTCAGGACGGCCTGATGGGTTTCCTGGCAGGACCCCCCCCCCCTACAGTTCCTACTGGGAGACAATGGGAGGTCTCCCACAGGGGCATGAAGGGGTTGTGTGTTTGAGTCTGTGTGTGTTGATGGGGGGGATTTATTGGGGGAGTAGTAGGCTTCCCTTCAGGAAACTGCAGATTTATCCCAGCAGCAGAGGCCCTCCTCTGTGTGTGTTGTGTTTTTATGTCTGTTGGGCCAAAATGTCCTCACAAGGATAAAGACATGAAAGAAATCGTCTCCACGTTTCTACAAGAGCTTAAGTTCAGGATTAGCAGCTGGTTTAAGATTAACTGGGATGGGAGTTAAAGTCTGTAAAAATGGACGTTTACATTGAGATACAGTTTCCTGTTTCAGAAACAACAAATCAGTCAAGGTTCAAAGTTCATGCTTGACGTTGGGAACAGAAGTTACACAACAGTCTCACCTCAAGGTCCATGAAGGAGCTCTTCTGGAGCTTGTGATCACATCACATGATTTTGCCCAGATGTTAAGGAAATCGCAGATTAACACGTTTCCTTTTTTCTGAACACTTCTTGTGAGGGCTGTCCTGAATAACGCTTTTGGGGTGTCAAAGCTTCAGTGACTGAATATTTAAAGCTTCAACGGGTGCAATGCCGTCAAGTTGCAGTGAAAACACACCTAAAACTGATGTGTACTGTGTTTCACTCTGAAGCACAATCATTGGGATGACAGACTGATTGTAGAGCCATCACTTTCGCCTCCATTGAGTGAAATCCTGCTGGCTATGACATTGGGCATTTTTCCTAGTGTAACTGGGAAACTTGTCATGCTTGTCATCACAGAAATGGATCATAAAATTGTGATTTTTATGGCAACACCTGTTGCACAGTTGCCATCAGTTTTGATGGGTATAACCAACTGTTTGGTTACATGTCATGTGTAAACCATGTCCATTTCTTTGTTGGTTTGTCAGCAGGATTACACAAAATCTACTAAACTGATCTCCACGAAACTTGGATGGAGGATGGGTCTCGGTATGCGCTCTACTGAGTGCCATTCTAGATCGAATCACAGTGACGTTGCGTTAACAACAACAGTTACTCGCAGCATTGTGGAGACGTGAAATCAGCAAACTTGTTTATTTCAGTTGCCATTTTTAGCCGCAACTGTAACATTTAAAGATGTAGAGGTAAACACGGTGGTCCGACCTCTCAGACGTTTCTACTGTGATTATTTTATGTACTGTGTTGCTTTGTTAGCATCTTTGATATCTACTTTGCTGTCATTTTCTGTAGTCTGTGGCCCAACCTAATGTAATGAAAGTTGTGTAATTAATAAGCTATGATGGCATCAAACACGCATTTTAGATGAATTATACACTTTGAAAAAGCATCATTAAAGAAGACAATTAAATTATATATAAGCGAATGAGTGATGCAGGGGTTTTCTACACAGACGTAATTGTAAACAAACATTGTGATTCAGTCTACAGTTTAGACTTTGATTACCATGGCACAGGTAGAAGCTCTGAAGCTTTGAATCATTTGGGTCAGCCCTGCCAAGTTGAGAAAATGGTCTTGACCTGAGGTTCATTTAGAAGCCATTCTTCTGAAAATGAAGGTCATGCAATGTGATCAAAATCTCCAGAACAGCTAATAAATGGCTCTTGAGGTGAGATGTAGTTTGTTAGGAACAAAGACCTTTACAGTTAAAGGTCCACTTGAAGTTGATTGATCAACTGGTCAAATACTGATGCTTTGGGATGGCGACCGACCCAACCTGCAATCCCAAAGCGTCAGTATTCGACGAGTTGGGAATGAGACTCAAAACTTACAAACTGGATCTTTTTGAACTAAAGAAATCAAATATTGTTAGAATCAGTAAATTGTTTATGGCTGCGAATGACAATTATATTCATTGTTGATCAGTCTGATACATTTCTTTTCCTTTATTTGATGAGTTTAGTTTATGTCTCTTGCCTGAACAGCGGTTCAAATCCAGCACATTTTTATTTAACTGTGATTCAAAACTGAAAAGTTGCAAATCCTCAAAATTTGAGAAGCTGGAATGAGCAAATTTTTACCTTTAACCACAATTATCTAATTTATTTATTTTTTTCATCTATAAAACTATTAGAGGAGGATAAAATTAGACTGAAAGTGAAGTAAGTGAATGTCCTCACTAGTATAGTAATCATAGTGTGCATGTGGCTATGTGTGGTGTTTATCAGGGGTGGAGGCCTGTGTTTGTATCTCTGTTTCTTTGTGTGTGTGTGTGTGTGTGTGTGTGTGTGTGTGTGTGTGCGTGCAGATTTCTGAATGGGTTTTTTCTCATGTAAAGCAGCCGGAGAGTAAAAGTTTCTGTCCGTGAGTTGATGTCAGGATGTTGGCTTTCACCCCCCCTCCCCTGCCCGTCAGTCTTTTTTTGCAATCTGGCTACTCTTCTCGGGAAAAGGGTGGCGATGGGGATGAGGTCACTGTTTGAAAACATGGCCCGAACCTCGAACCAGCACAACATTTCCTCTTCCACGAAGCGGACTGAACGCAGGACAATCCAATGTCCTCGTCTTCATTAATACCATGTCCATGACTCTGCTCTGGGACAACGAGGTATTTCTCCACTCGTCACATGTTCCTACAGAACCAGAGGGCAAAAAACTGAACCAATACCAAGTTTTTCCTCTTTGTTGTCACTGAAGTATTAATCAGGTATTTTTATAGCGATACATGTGTGTGTTACTCCTAAATCTGCTCCAAACGTTTCAAATCAAATTCATTACATCTTAGAGAACACTGTGTTTTTAATGAGAAGTGAGCCGCTTATTTAGTCTCATTACTAAAGCAGTCAGTAAGCCTAAATGATTCCCTCCAGTCCAGTTTATTACATCCTGGGTCTTATTTTAGCAGGTTTGGGAATAATAAAACTGTACCAACAACATTAATTGTTGAGATCTGCGAACACAATAATGGGAAAAGGGGAAAAAAATAATGAGCAGTCACAAACTAACTGGTTTATTCAGGTTTTAATCAAAGCCACAGGTAAAACAAACTTGTCCTGTTTGCTGTAAACATCCATCGCAGTTTACGGATTCAAAATTCCAAATTTACTAGACTGTTGTAGTCTCAGTTTTCCTGTGTTTGTCTCTTGTGTTACCAGCTAGGGCTGTGTAATATTTTGTTTCAGCATCGACGTCGCCGTATACACATGCGCAATGTCAAGTAAGAAAAATGAACTCAAACACGTCAATGCTACAACTTTTTTGCTGCTTGCTGCAAAAGAAAAACATGCACGGTTCTCCTTTTACATGACTAAGATATGAGAGAAGTCTGATATTACATCATCTAGTCTGATTGGGTTCTAGCAAACCACCAATCACACTCCTTCTTGATCAATTTATTAAACAAAGCAGGGTCTACTGTGGTTGGTCGATCACATAAACTCCTACAAAATCACCCCAGTCAATCTAGAATGATTAATTCTTTCCAAACAGAGCTTTTCAAACTATCTGGTGAAATATGTATTGCAGACAACCACAATATGGCAACATCTTTACCATTATCGTGCAGCTCTCTTACCAACATGTCTGTTTGCTCCTTTTGTGTTATACAACAGAGTATTAGTTAGTGGAGTAATGCTCTGAGAAAAAAATAGAGAAAGAGAGACATGTACAAGTAGAAAACTCCAGAACTTTTTTTTTTTGTTCGTCTGTTTTTTTGCTTGACTTTGCAAGGTTTTAACTCACAATGGCCCCAATATGCAGTTGTGATTTAGATCTTTTAGATGAACTGTTGGCTTGTTTACAACCTAATCATCTGACTGCTGGCATCTCTTTCCCCACTGGACATTGTTGTAATGATGTTACCATGTTCCCAGATTTCATAAATTACATTTGTGAGTACAATGTCATTTCAGAAATGTTAAGAATTTGTATTTTCCATTTTTGTTGATTTGTTTGCATGCCTGCAGACAAATTTCACATATTTGCAAGTTCAGCTGCCTTAGTGTGCACCAGTTAAAAGACTCCAGAAAAATTAATTGGAATGAATGAATTAGCTGGAAGTACACCAATTGAACTTATTGGAAAGTTTGGAGGCATAAACAAAACATTTATCCGATAAACAATATATATGTGTGATGCAGAGCATTCCTGAAACACAATGAGGAAACTACAAATGTTAACTTCCCTCTTCTCTGTTAACTTCTTCTCAGTTATGTACTGTACGAGCATTCATTCAATCTTGTTTCGAGCTCTGGCTTTATTTTACACTTTTGGAAGTGAGCTGCTGCAGTTATGATTGCCGTTTAGTCGGTCTGAGGAACAACTAAGTTCATCTCTTCACAATAGAACCTCTTGAGGGATTTACTTAATTAAGTTGGTACGACCACAATGTTTTGTAGTGGTGAACATTGTCTTTGTCTGCCTGCAGGATCCTGTGACTCAGTGTGTGTGTGTGCGTATTTTTGGATGTTTTCGTGAACATATTCTCATATGTTTGTGTTTATGCAGGTTTCGCAACTTTGCACTGTTTCTGTTGTGTGTGTGTGTGCATTTATGGGCATTTTTGCAGTTTTGTTTTTGGCTTGTGTGAGTGTCATTATAATCATTGTCACTCAGTGGTGTGTGTGTGTGTGTGAGAGAGACTCGACAGCGTGGCTCTCAGCTGGTCAGGACTCGGGTGTAGAGGGAAGGAATGCAGCTTCTCTGTAATTTGCTGTCTGTCATCAAATCAGAGAGAAAAACAGCAACACTTGAGAGGAGCTAGGGGGAGAGAGAGAGTGTGTGTGTGTGTGGTGGGTGAATGGAGAAATGAGTCATGTGAGGAGGGTAGAGAAGAAGAGTAGAAAGGAAGAGGTAAGAATGAAAGAGGGGAAAAGAAATAAGATATAGAGTAAACGAGAAATTCATGTTGGATTCATCTTAGCATTTCATAAGTTACTGGTCGTAAACGCTGTCCCCTCCACCGTGGTGGTCCTTGCAGCAATCATCTTTCTGGTTGTGTTTTTAAAATTGTTTATCATCTATGCTGCTGTGGATGACAGATAGTAAAATTAAAGTGGATAATTGTGTCTTTCAACAGTGTTAGAAAAGTTTCTGATGCTATTTCATGGAGATAACAGTGTAAATGCCGTCAGTCTGGTGCTGTTAAACCAATAATTCATCCTTATAAATAAAAAAAAACATTAATACCCACTATCATCTGGGTTTTGTCTTCATTGGTGAAGGGTAGAATCATTCACTCTTCAGTAGTCACAGCTATTTATCGGTTCCAGTTCTGATTTGCAGTGATGGAAACATGATATACAGGTAGACACGCTAATTTTCGCCCCTTTTCCACTGTGATACTATGTCGCACGTTGAAGCGAACGTAAATGTCTGTCCATCTCTGTTCAAGCAGCACTGAAATATAAAAGAGACTGAAGTAAAAGTTGTAAATGGGTGACCCCCATAACATTGTCACTGGCCTCCATGCTGCTTTCTACTGTTTTCTGGCGCATTCATGACACCGAGCTGACTCGCCGGAAAAAAGAGACAACCTCACCTATTGGCAGTGGGAGTGGAGTCAAAAAATCCTGAATATACACACTAATTTTGGTGTAAAATGGTAAGACTCTGCATATTAATAGACCCTAGTGCTTCCCAAAACCTTCTCAAAGCTTTTCGTTTTAGTTGTGGGCTTGTGTTTCCACTGTTTTTGCTTTCTTGATACTGTGTTTGTATTTAGTACCACCTCATGGCGGAAATTTTGTTTTAGAAACGACAGAAAATGGACAGCAGTGACACTAAAGCATAATCCGCGACTATGAAAGCATGTTAAGTTTTTTGTTAATTTCCTGCAGTGGAAGAGGTCTAAAACTAGAACTGGTTCATCCATATTGTGGTTTCACTTTCACTGCTTGGTAGATGTTCAAGGGGTCTTTGTGTACCGTGTTGATCTCATTGGAACACGTTTATGCTGATTCAAAGGATTTTACCTGAGCTCTGGCAGGAAAAATTCACTTTAGTCTGAAAGTCCCTGACTATGATTGTTCCCAAACCTAATTTCTGATCTGATTTTATGCGTGTTACAGCTCTGATGATCTGCAGCATGTCTGGGTAAAAAATCTCATCACATGTACTTGGCATTCCTTGTAATATTAAATTTGGTGTCTATGTCAAAATATAAATGACGTAGTGTCTACAATAAGTGCCTGCATACAGTCATAGGTGTAGATGTGAGGAAAACATGGTGTCCTGTGTTTCTAAGCCAGTTTTGATGATGTCACACATCAAAACTGGGGAATGTGAAACGAATGTGCTTGGTTTTTTTTTTAAGACACATACTTTGTTGTCACTGACACGAACCATATCACAGCTCTATTGGAACCGTACTCAGCAGCCCAGTCGCCCGGAAAAAAATGTTGGCACTTAGTATTGATGCAAACCACTGATACTTTTACATTTGTACGTGTCAACGAGCCATATTGATATTTCTACAAAACCTGTCACATCACGTCCACATAACATGTTTATGATCTTTCATATTGAGAGGTGGAGGGGTTGCCAGTGACTGCAGTTCAAGTCTGCGTTTTAAAATTTGTAAGAGTGAAACCACTTGATGTTTTAAAGGAAACTAATGCTGCCTTCAGAACAAACTCGAAGAAAATATTCGCTTTGTGTAACTCACGTGAGTTTGATCGTGGGGTTATACATTTTTAATCGCGTCTATTTGTGTGAGTAACAAGAATAAAAATTACCGCAAACCACATCTTTATGAACCCAAAATGAAGACATTTCTCTGTGATCTGACTGCAATAAATGGATCAAAAGGACGCCGAAATAACAACATCATAATGCCGCCTTGCCGATAGGCTTTTGCGTCATGAAAATTTTGCATGAGTTCAATATTTTCAACTCATGTGATTGTCGCATGATGCGATTTTTCGCAAACAGGTATTTTAAGCATAAGCACAGTGTGGTCACAACATAAAGAATGTTAAGTGTCAGCATATCTGTGGTTTGCAATAATGTACATTGCCAACATTTATTCTGGCAATTGGGTTGTATTAAGACCACACGGGTAAATTTGGATACGGTACTATGCAGCTTTTAGTAAGAAAAAAGGAAAGGGGTAAATTATGACATTGCCAAACTGTACATGAGTTTTTAAATGTAATCCATCCTACCTATTGCAGAAGACAGTTACACAAACTGAAGCCAGATTTGTTTCAATTTTAAAATCTCCTTTCGCTCCAGCCAGTCAGAATTACATGTTACTAAAATTGCCCAATAAACAAACCACCACTGAGTCATATGACCTCGTTTATAAGCTCTGGTTAGCTTGGTTTCATCCTAAACAAACTCTTTACAAAAACCCAAAATGCAGGAAACTACTTCTCTCTGGTTTGGACCAAAGTAAACCATCGAGGTGAGGTCACATCCTTGACAACCTCTTTAGCATTTGTATAACTCGTGTGTGATTGGCTCGGACGCTGCAGCATCATGTTTGCTGTGAGTTGACAGGAACACTGAGGAGAAACAGAGCCGTCACTGATAAGAAGAGCAGAAACATCGTTATCAGTTAAAAGGTCTCTCTTTTTTCTTTCCATTGCATATTTCAATTAATCTGTTATCCATAATGACCCATAATATGATTTGTGATAACTCTGTCTGAATATTGTGGTCTTTACTCTGACAACAAAGTGCCTGCTGCTGTCTGAGCTGACAGATGATGAGTGTGTGTTTATAGGTTATCAGTAGTCAGTCAGCTAGAAGGACAGCCTGCGTGTTGCAACAGCATGTGAGGAATGTGCCCGAGGCAGCTGGAAAACACATCTGTGTGTGTTGTTACAAGAGTGTATGTTTCAAACAAATTGAATAACTGCGGGTACCTGAGGTTTTGTGTGTGTGTGTGGTACAAATTACTGTATTTTCATATTTCAAAGAGTGTGTCTGTGTTTTTGTCTTGCACAAATCTTTCTCTTTGTTTCAAGGAAGAAACTGAGATTGGCACTCAAAGTATTTTTATGTCTGAAACACACTAATTTTATGTGACCCACATAGACAGCAACCCCTGTAATTTTCTTTGTAAACACACACACCTGTGATGGTGAGTCTCGTGGCAGTGCAGGTGGATACATACCACGTCTCAGTGACCTGTTGTCCACTGTTGTCAAGATGTTTTCATATTTGCACATCCTTCTGTTACGTGACTTCTCTTGTCATGGGATGGCACATCTTCTCTGGGCTGTTTCTCTCCTTCCAGTTTTGAGGAAGAAAAATGCTCAGATTTCTACAATAGATTATTCCAGCAGTGTAAAAATAACTAAAACAGTTGAAAAGGTTGATGCTTTCTGTAACAAATAAAGTGACTCCCGAGGGCACTACAGAGTCACTCAGTAAGGTATCTACACATATGTGATGAATTGTGACAAATATATGCACATTGTTGGGTCACCGAGAGCCTCCAGGACAGCTTCAGTGCTGCTTTGTAAAGACTCTGCAAGCATGTGATTGGAGGGATTAACCACCCAATCGCCAGAATAAATGTTGGCAATAGTGTAAAACCTGGATATGGTGCAACTTTACGTTTATTTATATTAGGTTTGGCCACAAAAACCACTTAGTTAGGCTTAGAAAAGGATAGTGTTTTGGCTTAAAATACCTGTTTTGGTTGCCAAAATACACGTCTGGAAATTTCCTCGAGGTCTCTTTAAAAATATTATGTGGTTTCACACGTACAAATGTTGAAACACCAGCTTGAACTGTGGTCACTGACTCGGCAGCTGGCAGCCTTCCCGCCTGTAACTCCACTGCCACCCCCTCAGCCTCCTGATATGAAAGTCAGCTCATACACGTGTAATGTGAACGTGATATGACACTTTTTATAGAAATGTCAATATAGTATGTAGCCTATGAAACGTATCAGGGCATTGCAAGCAGCCATCATTTTATCCATGCGACTGGGCCGGGGATCAGATATCATTCTCACACAAAATATTGACTCATTTAGTGATTTGATGAAATTTGTAAAGCGCATTTGCAAGTCAGTCCCAAATCTTAATTTTGAAAACATTCAGTGAGCCTGTGTCACATTTATGGAAATATCTAAATCAATTGTGCTTGTTATCGGTCTGTATTATAAGGTCAGTGGTTTCTCTTCTGTCATTATGCTTTGACGCAGCACCCGAGCCATTTTGGGCAACACCACAGCCAAATTTAGAAGCCTAATTTAAAATCAATGTTGACAGCATCAAAACTAACTAAATGACTTCTTTAGCAGGTTTTGTCTTTAAGCTTTTTGGGAGTTGCTTATTATCTGCTCTCGCTTTTCCAACTTTATTTACACATGTAAAGTAAAAATAATGATCCAAAATGATGTGAAATTCCATATTTTTTATTGAATAATGTTCTTTGGATGACGCCCCAAACTCAACCCACCCTTCCAGTCTTCCACATCCTACAGGGATGTAGAGAAAACGCTGGTTGTGATGTGTTTTTGACTGTTAGAACAGATCTGAAGCTTTACTGTATGTCTCTCTTTCAGGGCTGTGTGGAGCAGGGAGGAGGAAACCAGCCTGAACTCCAGCTGCATGAATCGCTCACTGAGCGGCTGAGAGAGGTAAACTTCATTTTAAACACAAGATCGCAGCATCTGTGTACCGTTTTCAAAGTTTAATCTGTCATTTTAAAAAAAAAATTGTAGTTTTCAAGGTGTTGTTAGGAACTCTTGCTGACTGGTAGGTCTTTTCCTGAAGCACAGGAAGTGTTTTATATTTCCTGTCTTCTTTGGAACAAACAGATGCAGAACCAGGTTGTTAATACTGTATCATCAGCCATAGCTACTAAGCCTTAAATTTTAGACAAGACTGCTGTCAGACTTTTACAACTCGATTCCTAAAGTATATTTAAAAAACTGTAAGATTACCTTTTACTGTTCAATATTTTCCATTTCGATTCTGTGTCATTACTTTAACACTTAGATATTTAACAATTTAGTCAGCCCCCTGAAAGTTTCTTTGTCAAAATATCTGAATAAATAAAGGAAGTAATGGATTTCCCAGTGAAGTAAGTTTGAGCGGTCTTGTGGTGAGAAGAATCCTGTGGTTTTTCAGTAGAGGTTGATGGTTTGATGCTGTTGTTAATGGAGCAACTGTCTTGTGGTTTTTGGACACTGTTCAGCTCTTAGTTGTTGACTTTGTTCAGAGGTGTTTCCCCTGACTGCTTTCTTCACCGTGTGCCAAAAGATTCTATATAAACACACAGGCGTACATTTAAATTTTAGGAATGAATTCTTAGTGCCTCATGACTATTACTGTGAAGAAAGTCTAAGCTCGATCCCCTGACAGCTCAAGAAGCCACGAGTAATGAGGTTGAGAGCAGAATACAAAAGTAAACATGATGTCAGGCTCAACGTCCTTCAACACCTCTAAAGAGTAAAAGAAAACAGGAGACCTATGTAACAAAACCTGTGAAAGACGGGAATTCACCTTCTTTTGAATTCAGTCACAGACTGTCACACGTGCTAACAAGCCATAAGACAACATAAACGTCTTCAGGCGTTTCCGCACTTTGTAGTAAGTTTACAACCCCTATAAAGAAGCATCTATGTCCGCCCTTTAAGTGAGAGTGAGGAGCCACTCGGGTTGTCGAGAAGTTATATTGTTTTTGAAGTTTTATGTGTAAAGCTGTCCGAGTTGGAGCGTGTGCTTTTGATGCTTATAGAAAAATCTGTCGATATAAAATCAACTCACTTGTTGACAGTCAGTAGGTAACAAATGAGGGACTTGTGTCGGTGTTTTCACCAAACTACAGTGCAGTGTTTTAAAAATGACATCCTCTTCCTTCCTCTTGGTCCTGACAGATGCACTCGTATCATTATGTTTTCTTTAGCCAGGTGTTGATTTGAAGCTGCGTGTGTGCTGAAAGGTCCAAGTCCTGAAAAATGACTCAGTCGGTGCAAGTGAACCCAAAGCTGCCTGGTAAGAAACAGCATGAATATGCCATTGTTTTAATATTTCCACATCAATGTCTGAATTCCTTTTTTGACTATTATATGAAAATGTAACTGTTTACAGGCTTCCTTCTCTCTTCTCTCAGTATGCTTAGTTTTTCAGAATAATTGATGTAATAAATCAATTATTTGTTTCAACTTGCCATGAGAAGGTTTGTGGAGTTTACCAAACGTAACCAAAATGTGTTTGAAATCATTTGATGTGTCTTTGTGATGTTTGTACCATAAACACCACCGATCAGATACCTAAACCAGCTCCAAAATATGACACACTGCAGCTATTCTTTTTATTGTACTGACTGTAATAGGTACTGTGTCAACTTCCCAAATTTGTATACTGGTTTAAATTACAACATGAGTATTATTATTCTGGTATTATGTGAAGAAGTTATATTATGATTTGAGATTTGTCTGTTTCTAAAGCTGTTGGAGTTTTTGACCATTAGTTGTGCTATGGAAGAATGTTTCACAAGTAGGTCCCCATTTTGATTGTAGTCTCATTTATGCCCCCTTTCTTACAAAAATAGATCAGCCCATCTCAAACGATGTAACTGTAACTTCCCACATACTTTAAGCAATACATCCACAAGAGGACAGTTCAGAGTCAAGAGGTACTGACAACAACAAACATGGCAACGGTGGAAGTTGTGATAATGTACCTGTTAGGAAAGAGGCAAAAGCAGAGGCAGCGTGACAGTGGTGGTCTGTGAGGCCATTAAATACATTGTGAAATACATGTTTCAAGGAACGTCATTTCCACTTTAGGATGCGCATTATTATTCAAAATTCATAGTCTTGTTCAATGGTTGTCTCAAGTGAACTATTGGCTCTCCCCACAATTTCCAGTGGTACTGCTCCATTTCGTCTAAATCCATTAGCTTTCAGAAAACATGCATGGGTTAAAATACAGGCAAAATGAACATAGTTTAGTATGGACAGAGGGCCCCGTCTCTAACGTTGACCATAAATTAGCCACTGCAAGCTAGGAAACATGGATGCTACCATGCAGGATTTAAAATATTTAAAATGAGCTGTTTTTTTTAGATAGGAAATAAGTTAACAAGTGTTTGGTTCAAAACAATGAATGTAAACATACGTTTTGTTTGTTTACAATTAAACTTCATGGAACATCTACAACAAGTATGTTTCCATAATGTTCAATTACTTATTGTCTTTCTCCCTTCAGATCTGGGCTCCCCCTTCATCTACTCCAGTCAGGAGGAGGCTGACCAGCCTGGTTCCTACTCCGTCCAGACTCCATATGGTTTTCAGCTGGATCTGGACTTCCTCAAATATGTAGAAGAGATAGAAAGTGGGCACAATATCCGTCGGGCACCAGTCAGCTCCCGGCGCCGAGGGGTCAAACTTTCCCAGAGAAGTCCAAGTGTGGGGGGACGTACCAGTGGCTGGACATCTACAGAGTCTCTGGCATCTCCAGCCAGCGAGGATGGCAGGGCTCCTCCACCGCCGCCACCACGCCACCGCCTTGGGTCAGCACCCTGTGAAGGGCTCTCTCTTTCGCCTGTGACCCTCCTAACTGTTCCTCCTCTGTCTGCTGGAGCCAAGGTGCCTCCTCCTCCACCGCAACGCAACCCCAGAGTTGAGCGGACTCTTCTGGAAACCAGCCGCCGGCTACAACAGGAACAAACCCATCAGCATCAGAATGGTGGGCGATTCCAGCTCGCAGATCCTCCAAAACTGCTCTTACCCTCTGCATCTACTCTGCAGAGTAGCTGGACTAAACCCAGTC
Organism: Pagrus major; assembly: GCF_040436345.1. NCBI lineage: Eukaryota > Metazoa > Chordata > Actinopteri > Spariformes > Sparidae > Pagrus > Pagrus major. Next base: position 24,657,488 of record NC_133225.1, on the reverse strand, counting down.
CTCAGACCTCTGGGCTCAGCACTCCAGCTGCTGGCAGCACAGTAACCCCAGTCCCACCCAGCCAGCTGCAGACGGTTAGAGAGCAGATGGCTACAGCCTTGAAACAGCTGAAGGAGATGGAAGAGAGGGTAAAGGGTGTTCCTGCACTTGAGAAAGAAGTTGCCAAGCTTCGTGCAGAGAAAGACATGCTACTGTTAGCACTGCAGGAGAAGAAAGTAGCCGTAGAGATGGCCCAGCAGAAGCAACCGTCCACAGAGTCTTCTACCCAGACCACAGAGACTCTTCCAGCTGAGCACAGTGTCCAAAGTCGATTGACTGCACCAACCTCACCTGGACATAAAGGCCTCGTGAAATCTGGTGAGCTGAAAAAGCTGACTATGAAATTTGAAGGGAAGGAAGAGAAAGCTACAGAGCCTTCTTCAAAAGTTTTAGTAAAAACTCCAGAGAAAGTGTCTGTCGTTGAGAAGAAATCAGTGGCTGTTGGGGACGACGTGCCAATGGACTCTGTTGTTTTCTACTACAGCCAGGGTGTGAAAGATGCTTCTGAGGGCACCACGGTAAATGTTTGTGAGAAAGGCACTGGGACAGAGGCCCCTCTGGTTCATGAGGAGGGAATACAGACCAGAGTGGAGACAGAAGAGGCTGCAGTTTGGGTGATGGAGTCACTGCTTGGGCTGACAAGCGAGGCACAGCGGGAGATCGACACCTTACAGGACACCATTAAATTCCAGCAGGAGTCCATTGTGGGTCTAGAGGACCGGTTGAGTGTGGCCAGCAAAGACCTGGTGATTCTTAAAACCCAGATGGAAGAGAAAACCTCCAAAGTCACGTTTGAGAAAGGTGTTCTTGCAAAACCAGACATGACGGATGCCCAGGTAGAGACACTGACTCCCACGTTAAAGCATGCTGCAGTTTTGTGCTGCCCTGAGCTGAGCGATGCATGTGTAGGTGAGAGTTTAACAGCTGATCAGATCGAACAAGGCACCCAGACGGATGCTATAGCTGAAACGGCAGAACCAGTTCCTGTTACAGTGGTCAGCACTGGGTGCCAATGGGAGGACTTGCTTGTGGAGAAGATGGAGGAGCAGAAAGTGCTAAAGAAGAGACAGATGACAATCGCTGATTACAAGGTTTCACCAGAAGAAGAAGTGGTTAGTATGGCTGAGAACAAAGAGGAAGACGACGGAGAGAAGACTACACCCAGCAACATCAAGACAGGTGAGAACTTTGAGTAATTTGTCTTGATTGTAGGGTTTAACAACACGATAAGAGTCAGGACATTATGGCCCAACCCCAATACAAACCCTTGCCCCTACCGCTTCGTTGTGTATGTTCATGCCTAGGGGTAATGAGTTCTCATTGGGATAGAGGGGTGTGTGACGTTTTAATTAAAGGCTTCCACGTCATTCATTAATTCCTGATAATGGACACCTCATCTGGCATTATCCCTCACATATTTAAATGTTGCATTCCCCGCCCTTGATGGCATTTGCTGCCGAAATTACACTGAAGTCCAGCAGGAAAGTTGCTGCACTTAGCACCACTCCTCTAATATCAGTGCAGACTGGCAGGGTAGGACACGGGTCGCCAAATCTTGATGAGTTGATGATCGCATGAAGTTGAGATTGCGAGCATCCATGCTTTTCTATCTCCATCAAATAAATGGCATTGTGATAATACCAGAACTGCCACAGTAACGCAAGAGAGATCACAACAGCTGAAGACTGCATATTGGAAATGTCCAGTTAGCATCTTTTAACATCAACGCCATAGAAGTAACTCAGTTCTGAGGGGCAGGGGGGCACTCAAAAACGAGGGGTAGAGGTAAAAAGTTGTTTAGAGACTACATGTGGTTCCTTCAAATGTTTTACGTCATAAAATACATCAAATGTAGAATTCTTTGTCCTTATAACATTGGTGTAAAAACATAGGAACACATCATTAGTAAATGCATTCTGGGATGTGGTAGAGAGTTCAACAAGTACAGCTTAATGGAGGGACTATACACAAGGTACATAATTTACAAATAATTTCAAAGAAGTTCCTTTGAAAGTCATTTTCTTTTGTTTGTGGATACTTATGCTAAATTATATGCATGGCCAGGCACTGGTAATTAATTATGAGTGTACCAATTAACAATTGTCTCTATTAAATATAATTAGTTACAAACTACATTGTTATTTCCATGCAGCTTCTTTGAAATTGTTCAGAAATTACAAAGAACCATCAGACATGAAATATTTTCCACTGAAAAATGATTGGCACAAATCTTTTTTTTTCTTGCTTTTTTCTCTTTTTTTCTTAAAGCAGTCACAAAGAAAATACAAAAATTAGATATTGATGGCACAATCTTACAGCGATAGAGACATCATGTGTCGTGTGAGTGATGCGTTTCTCTGGTGTACTGTTTATGCCATTGTTTGATCCATCTGCTTCCTTTATGGCGACAGGTATGCTGAAATCAATCATGAAGAGGAAGGACGGGAGTAACTCAGGCGAGAATCGCACTGCTGGCAAGAAGAGTCTGCAGTTTGTTGGAATTCTGAATGGAGGGTGGGTAACATGAAACCTAATCTTATTTTTCACCCCCCAAAAAATAAAATAAAGGTGGCTGAAAGTCTAGGCGTTTGACCAGGTCACAGTTTTGACAAGTAGCAAACAAAAGCCTTTTTTCTAGTGCCTGAAATGTGAACAGCACAAGTTTCTTTGTATTTGATTAAATATTTGTGTCTCCCAGGTATGAATCTACATCCAGCGAAGAAGAAGAGGAGGAGGAAGAAGAGGAGGAAGATGGGAGTTCTTCTGAAAGTGGGGAAGGCGAGTGCTTGGACAGCACAGAGGAGGATGAGGCAGCTCTGGAGGAAGAGACATCTGAAGAGGAGAGAAACGTCAACCTGGATGAGAGTGACACTGATGAGGAAACCCTGAGAGCCACAAATTATTCATCTGATGCTGTGAAAGAGAAGTATGTCGTTACGCAACAATGATTATTAATTTCAGGAGCCCACAAAAAACAGGTTAATACATTTTCGTGATTAAAGTGTAGTGCTACCAAATCATGTTGCATAACAAAGTCTTATCATGTAAAGCTTCATATGCAACACATATATACAGAAACATTGAACACAAATGATTTTGTTTATTACAGGTTTGAGCTGAGCTCAAAGATGCGTGAAGCATGTCTCATCATGAAGAACCACCTGAACGATGACATCAAAACACTGAAGAGTAAGGAAGTGGTGCGTTCCTGCATGCTTCTTCAAACCATTTTATCATATATCTTCAACACTTCATTATTGGAATAACAAAAAAATCCTAATTACTTTAGGTTGATGAAAGCTGTGGGACTGTTTTTTTATTGTTTAGGGATATTTACAGCACCTGCAAACATTAATCACAAACAATAGGAGCTTCGTGTAACAATAACAGAGGAGTCTAGACCGAGAGAAGGCTCAGGAAATGAATCATTGTTGGCTCAAGTAACAGATGCCAAAAAGGACTTCCCTTGACATTCAGTGGAATGTCAGGCTGCGATTAGCTATTAACTTGCCAAAATACACTGTATATGTTTTAACTTCTCTGAATTAAGGAAAGTTGTGGGTAAGTTGCAATAGTAAGATACAACTTTACTATTATCTCTCTGCTGACACAGATGCTGTTTTGCTTATTTGTTAACACTTAAATATGATAGAGCTGCAACTGATTAGTTGTCAACTATTAATCTCCCAACTATTTTGATAATCAATTAATTGGTTTCATAAATTCAAGATTCTTCAATTCCAGCTTTAATTCCAGCTTCTTTTAACCATTTGCTGACATTTTATAGACCAAACAACTAATCAAGAAAATAAAAACATATGCCCTCACCTTCAGCTCTCCAGCAGCCACACTGTTCAGCTCGAGTGGTTTCGCATCTCCAGCGCCAAGATGGCTCAGCCGGCACGGGTCTCAGACTACCTGATGGCATTTTCTGAGGTGTCGTCAGTGCTGCTGGAGCATGTAGTCAACATGACCGACGGCAATGGCAACACGGCTCTCCACTACAGCGTCTCCCACTCCAACTTCGGTGTGGTGGGGCTGCTGCTGGACACAGGTCAGTGATCAAATAAATCACACTACACTACTGAATGAAACCATACAAGCAGAAATCCAGTTTGTAATCCTGTCGTATTAGACTACATTAGTTTTGGTAAGGTGTACCCAATAAACTGGTAACTGAGTGTATGTTCATATGCGTTTCTATTTTAATAGCAATGTGTCCTGTATATTTCCAGGTGTGTGCAGTGTGGATAAGCAGAACAAGGCAGGCTACACTGCCATCATGCTGGCTGCTCTCTCTACTGTGAAGGAGGAGGACGACATGGCTGTCGTCAAGAAGCTCTTCGGTCAGGGCAATGTCAATGCCAAGGCCAGCCAGGCAAGTCTAAATCAGTTCATCACACTTCACAGAGCTGTTTTACAAGACACAAACACTTGTGTGTGTGTTGTTTACTCCTCAAGTAGTGCTTGTAGTACTGCTCTCTTACTTCCTCCGTGTTCCCGGAGTAATTTTACTGCGCTCATTCCTGTCATATGAGTGTTATTTTTGGTATGTAGGTCCTACCTGTCAAAGAAAAGAAAGGTAAACCCTGACAGAGATTACATATTAGTACTAGCATGTACTCAGTAAACAGCTTTGTTCATGTTGTTGTTCGGAACAGCACATAACAGGTTGAACGTTACATTGGGACAATTTATTCTCTTGCAATAAAATGTGAAAATGCTTGTGCCACAAAAACTGACTTATTTTGATATGCAAAGATACAGATATCTGTTTAATAGTCCAGTGTGTCAGATTTAGGAGGATCTATAGAGTGGCTCAAGAACAAATCCTAAAACTCAGAAATAGGTTACGTCATCTCAAAGTCAATGGGGTTTTATTTTAAAGGGGGGTTTGGTTAAATGTCTAAATAAGGACTGTGGTTGACACGTGTTTTGTTACATGACACAAAACACATCAGTAAAACACTCCACTTGGGAATTTTAAAGCGTTTATGTCTTTAAAAAGGCGGTTGTCCGGGACATTAAACATTAATACGCCAAACACGTAGTCTTGTACGTCTTTACAGGTGGACTTGAGCTGCAGACTATTCTAAGTTAAGTGTGTATAGTATAGTGTAGTAAGAAGCTTTGTGGTGGTGATGTAAAATTAGAGCGCAGTGTAGTTTGTTCATAGCCTAACATTAGCTTTAGAACTTTAGCTTTATAAATATGTTCATCAGTGAAGATCATCTTGCTGAACATAACGTAAGTATCATAAAGTTGTGATTGCCACAGAGCTTATTTTCTGCAATAATCCAACTGAAAAATCCCATAGCATTTTTGAGGGAACCAAGGCGATGTGAACTTCTGGGTCAGCCTCCAAAAATGTCATCCCTGTCTGACTCTATTGGCAGAAAAGAAATCTAACACTCAAAATGAATGTTTTCATTAGTGTATAATGACCTGAAACTAAGAGTAATTGTGTTTTTGTTACCTTGAATGAGAATTTTATATCTACAGAAGGAATGGGTCCTTTTCAACGGAGTCTGCCGTTTCTACACTAGCCCAGTACTGATAAACCAAACACCGGCTTTATAGAGGGACTTTCACATTTTTAGCAGCTACCATGGGGCAGGGTAAGGGGTGGTGTGTTCACACATAGATGCTACTAAATCTTATACACTGATCCTTTTAAAAAATAAAATAAATCTCTGAAGAAATGTCAATGTCCGAAAGAGCTTCTGTGAATGAGTTGTGGGCTCCATCAACCAGAAGCATTTTATTACTTAAAAGAATCGATCCTGGCTCAGCTGACTTTCTTTAATGAATTGAATCTGATTTAGACACATTATACTGTTAACGCAGAAGCAGCAATATAGAACCAAACATAGGATCAATTCTACGTACGACGGCCAAATTGAGTGACTGAGTTACTAATCTGATCTGTTAATATAACTTTATTGGATATAATGAGTTTTTGCAGCATTCCTTTACTGAATCTAAACTTTATCTAAACTGACCTTTTCCCTGCTGATTTAATGTGTTGTTGTTGCAAATGCTTTTGTGTTTGAATGTCAGAAACACTGAAAGACATTTAACTTGTAACTAGTTCTGATTGAATGTCTATTTGATTCCTACAGCTAGTTCCAGTGACGGTAAAGAAGAGAGGATGTCGTTCTTTGTTCTCTGTTTAATTCAAACAGGGAAGGTTATGTTGGGGGCATTTCCTGTGTTGTAATGAATTGCTGCATTCAGAACCAGATGAATAATTGGTAATGGGTTAGATTGGGTTAGTGAAATGTGTAGCCTAAAATGACACTCAAGTCATTTGTGAGAATCTGTTGAGTTGAGTGGTTTTATCTCTTGGCGTGATCTAATCAGGCTGTGTAGTGTATGTGTTCGGACACGGCGCCTGACAGGCTCTCACACTGCCAAGTCACAGGACTCAGAATTTATAGAATCACTGGCTATAAATCCAATTACTGGCGCTTGTTATTGTTGCTGCGGGGAACAACACAAGGCACGCAATGCAATGTTAGAGACAGGAATTTAAGATGTACTCCTTTCTGCTGTGTTTTGAGTTTAGCTTTTGGACTGTGGAGTTGTACTTTTATTTTTTTAATAAGTGACTCCCGTTTTGAAGCAAATCCAGTATCATTAAACTTATAGAAACTCTAGAGAATTAACTTTTTTATGGCCTTAAGTTTGTTTTTTGGCACAGTGCATCATTTTCCATATCTATACGGTTCTCAGAACTGTTTTAAGACCATATTTACACTTGGCACTGACATGCAGTCTGTACCTGGATATCCTGTCTGGATAAAGAAATAACACATGTTAATACAAGGTGTAGATACACTCATAACGCTTTGGGGTAACACTTGATCATAACCATCATTAATAAATGGGAAATTTAGAGTTAATTAAACTTTGTTAACAGTGAAATAACAATTAACTAAGGAATGAAATGCTTTATAAACTATTGTCAAGCAATTTATTATGTTTTGTAAAGTTGCAACTTAAGATTATAAAACTTTGCAAATGGTTAATAAATAATGTGTACTACTATAAACATTATTTGGATGTCCATCTTAAAGTTGCAACTGATATTTATAAACCTTCACAATTTCCTAATAAATGGTTTATGAAGCATTTAATTGTTTAACAGTCAAATAACTATTAACTAAAGTTTAATTTACTATACATTTACCATGTATTACTGATGTTATAATGTGTTACCAAGCATTGTGATCAGAATACAAGCAGACTGGATTGATAAATTCCACTCTTAAGTAAAAAAAAAATATTGAGTTGATTCTGAACCAAACCATGGATTTGGATAGTTGTACACCCCTAACAATCATGTCTCACAAAGTGTTGAACCTGGACTCATCCCTGCTTGTGAACCACTGAGCCTTTGGAGGATGCCCCTTTCATACCCTTGGTTTCCGTGTGAATCAAAACAAGTGTGATTGCCTCTCACTTGTTGTCACTTGCATTGCATCAGAGCACATTTGTACAAAGTTGGGGCTTTGTAAACTTTCCCCTGTAGTGCTGCTGGGTGCCTTTCAAGTCTCTGTAGCTCAGCGGGTGGCCTGGGGCTGCAACGGCAGGTCCCATTTATAATGAATAGCAGCCTAATGCTGCCCCAGCTTTTGAGTCTGTATATGTGAATGGGCTATAGGAGTGGGCACTATTTAGGGGAAATAGTAGCCTACAGGGCTCGAGAAGCAGGTTTGATGTGGGAAGGTCACTCATTACTGACAAGAAAAATCAGGGTTGGGTAAATACATTTTTGCTGCATAATAAATAAATGCTCCTAAGCAAAGCATTTAAGATACAAAGTTTCAGAGGAGAGACTGATTACACTGCATTGGAAAATGAGGTGCTGCTAAAAAACAGAAAAAATGTGTGCTTAGCAAACATCACCCATATAAATAAAAGTAAAGGGGAAAAAAAAGCTTCACCTGTAGTTAATCTTTGAAGTCAACAACTGACTCATTCACACTGCTTCAGATAGTGGAACAAAAGGATTGATATCAGTAAGTCAGTGTTGTTAGGAGGTGTTCATTTTTATTTTTACCTCTGCCAAGGAGGTTTTGTTTTCGCCTGTGTCCGTTTGTTGGTTGGTTAGCCAGCAGAATGACACAAGTCGGCCCAGAATAGAGCCCATTAACTTTTGGTGTGGATCCAGGACTTTTTTTTTCACTTTCTTTAACATTTTTGTTAATTTCTTAGAAGATAATGCATTGATCTTGATGACAAAAATCAGGCATATTCATGTGGCTGGTATCTTTGAGTGAGAATAATTTGATGTAGATAGAGCGGACTGTTGGGGGTATGCGCTCTACTGATTGACATTCTAGTTTAGATGTAGATTTTCTCATCACTGAACAAAGAACTATTATGAAAAGCTCTCAAAAACTATTTCCTTAGGAGAAATTACGTAATTCTTTTTCTTTACAGGCGGGCCAGACAGCGTTGATGCTAGCTGTTAGCCACGGGCGGCAGGAGATGGTGCGGGCCCTGCTGGAGTGCGGTGCAGACGTTAACGTACAGGATGATGAGGGATCCACGGCTCTGATGTGTGCTAGTGAACATGGCCGTGCTGAGATTGTCAAACTGCTCCTGGAACAGCCTGGCTGCGACATATCCATTGTTGATAATGTAAGGCATTTTTTCAGCTGATGCAGTCATTAAGGGACACTTTCAGGAACTTATCCCTGAGCTTAAAGATGAAGCCAGCTGTTCTCTGACTGCTGAAAACATCTGAGCGCTTTCTTGTCTGGGGTTTAGCTTAATCTGTGCTCAGGAAACGGCTCCTCATGGGAAATAGGTCCATGCAGTTTCCTCTTCATGTCACCTCTTTTTTCTCCTTCTCTTCTTTCGTGTTTTCCTTCATTAGCAAGAAAGGCTGAGAGCTAAAGAGCCATGATCAGATTCGTTTCATCTGCCTTCTCTTGAAATCAGTGCTGTTTACAGGAAACACAATCACAGGGCTACTCACAAGCCCCCAGGGGATGAATTAAAGAGCCACAACTCCTCTGTTCACAACCGCAGACTTGTAGATTTCAGACACAATGCACTGCAGGCTCTTGCACTAGACTCTGAAAGATCCAGACTGTAAAAGACTGATGATTTTGTCAACCACTTAACTTATATCATCTACCAAATTTCAGTGGGAACATTTACTTTTCTCAGTAAGCATAAATCTTACCCTGAAACAAAACTCTTTTCATTGCAGCTTGTGACATTTCTCGCACTGGTTAATCTGCACAGCCGTGTGTTTTAAAGTGATTTCACAGAGGATTGGTCTGGATGCTTGAAGACAGGCCAGGCAGACAGATATTTGAGCATTCACATCTGTGCCAGAATGAGTTGGCCATTCAGTGCCGGCAGACCCAGGATTGTGTTTCAGTGCAGCACAGCTGGACCGAGAGATGGACTTTGAGGGGGTGGAAAACATTTTGAAAGGCCCCCGCCTCCCCTGCAAGACACAGCAAAAATGCTTGGTTGGGTTTAGGAAAACATAGTTTGGGTTAAAATAGACCCTTTCACAACATTTAATATGCGTTACAAAGGATAACTTGTCCCATGTGCCTATTTTTCTGTGCCCCCAAAACAGGGATACTCAGTTGCAATTATGGTCCTGGAGCAACATTAATTATAAGGGAACAACACCAACGCGGCAAAATCAGATTGTGTGAAGGGGAGTACAAGCTGCAGTCATCCCGGAGAATAATTCTTGGATGTACTCTCACTACGGACATCAATCGAGACATTGAGAAACCTATATTACTCCCTATTATATGTTTTATATGATCCAAATTAGCGCATCATTATGTTATGTCCCGCTTGACATGTTTGATGGAATAGCAGGGAAAGTATAATTATAAAAACAAAGAAATGCTGAAGAGGCAGGACGGATGAACGTTCTGCTTGTTTAGCAGCCAATCAAGGATGCATGACAGTGACTTGATTGATGGGAATGGAAGCACTGCCCCAACATCCATCACATGAGATGTAACACATTAGGGCAGTAATAGTTCTGTAGTACAGAGCGTGCTGAAATGGCTGGAAGAACATCAAGCGTGTATAATGTTGATCACCTGGCCCATGCTAAACAGTTCAGCGCTCTGTTCTAGTTTGAAACTTCTCGTGTTTTAAGGCTCAATGAACTCAATCTAACTGTTACTCTCTCTCTTCTGTCTGTAGGATGGCAGCAATGCTCTGTCCATCGCACTGGAGGCGTCTCACAACGACACAGCTGTGCTGCTCTACGCCCATATGAACTATGCTAAAACCCAGACTGCTGTGGTGAGTCCACCCTCACACCCTCTCCTCCTTTGAGTAGACGGGGTTGTCACATGTGAATTTGACAGACATGATGACTACAATGTTTTATTAAGAAAAATTAACCTTTTTTTATACTGTAACTTTTAAAGGTCATGTAAAAGAAGAATCCCAACATTTGACCTACCTTATAGCCACATCTCCCCAAGTTTAAATTTAGACTTGTCCAGCTCTGTCTTTATCACGTTTAACAGCCTGAAAAGAAAGAATAAAAATCAACATTTGGAGTTTTCTTTGTAGATTACAGAGCTGTCTTTGGGTCACAAGGCTGAAAGGCTATAAATCTGCTGCGACATGGCATTCAAGCTGGCTGAAGTCTGTGCAGGTCACAGTCACAACATAGCTGTACAGTGAGCAATGTCTCTTGTATTTAAAGTGGGTAGGATCAGTTCCACGGCAGCGGTCCAAGCTCCAGTTTGGGTGTGGGCAGCACTGACTGAAGGTACTCTGCTGCCCCCTAGAGGTCCTACCAAGCTCCAGTGAATTGTGTTTTCTGTCAGAGGGTAGACAATTGAGTATTTTAATTGCTATATACAAACATTTACATTAAATTGATCCAATTCCTATTATGTGAAATGTCAATTTCGGTACATTTTTAAACTAATATATCAATAACGGTAATAAAGTGTTGTGTCCCCTTTCCCTCAAGAATGAATGCCTCTTAAGCCCTCAAACTATTTAAAAAAATGGAATAATTTGCAGAATAATGAGTTCTTTTAATACAATTTAAAAGCCAACCGTGTTCTTCACATTGTGTCTTTCAGGGGAGTCCAAAGGCCCAGCAGAGGAGCCCCACCAGCCCCCACAAGCCCTGGCCTTCAGACTGACAGGATCATGGCTGCTTGGCAAACATAACTGGATCTGAGCTGTGAAAAGCTCCACTGGAATTTACTTAAATATATATGTATTTATATATTGCAATATGTCCTGCATTTATAAGTATTGTTAATATGAGAATATTATTTTTCCATAAAAGTGGTTATGTTATATACTTGACTAATATGAGCTCCTAGCATGTCTGTATGAGGTCTCCAGTGTGTGTTTTTTCTGTGACAGGAGATGAGACCTTACCATTTATTATTTGCACTCCACTAATATTTTACTGTAAAGGGCAACACACACTGGTGGTTTATGATGCACGTCCGAAAACCTGCACCCATTATTTTCCAGCATAAGCACACACACTGACACAACAATGTGTGTCAAGATACTTCACTCTGTTACAGTAAAGTGTCGACGCTGCAGAAAATGTACTATATTAGCTCCCTGGATTGGCACATCCTGGCCACTTTACCTTGACTACTTCTATGTGCATGCCCGCTGTGTACTGTGGACATCAAATGACACGACACAGCAGAACAGTGTGTGTTGCCCTCTAGTTTTTCCTCTCTGTCCTGCCTTGGTTAACTGACCTGTGAACCTTTTCACCTTCATAGTCTGCACTAACTGTCTGTGCATTGTATGTTCATATAAATATATACGTATAAATATATTCAAGTCTGAAATAAACATATTTACATAAAAGTTGATCGAAACAAATTGTTTCTTCATTAATGTTTTTTTTAATGCTAAACAACTGTTGTGTGGAGTTCATATAGACCATCTCTTACAACCAAGATGTTCTTATGCACTGGATACATTAGTTGGTACACACACTGTGGGTTACCTACACTTTCCTACTACCTAGCCTGTGGTGAAGCACTAGCAATATAAACTCACCGTTTTAGTAAGTGACCATTAAAGCAATTAAATGAATGAATTAATCTTAACATTACATTCCTAGATGGGCTGAACTGACGGACACACAACTATTCACATGAATTATAAAAAACACTTGGAGAAGGTAATTAAGACAAAAAAAATACATTTTAAAAATGACGTATTAAGATGAACAAAAAGATGAGTCAACATTCTCCTTAACAACAGAAGTAGATGGGGAAAAAAAAAACATCAGAAAAAATGGCTCCATACAGCAAGTCTCTGGAAGCCCAGAGATCCCAAATTGATTTGAAAATATGTTATTTACACCATTTTTTAAAGCCAAGATCTTCACTGTAGCTGCTAGGTTAAAAGCATTAGCATGCACCCTGTCTGAAGTGGGTGCACAAGCTCGACAAAGTGTCCAGGGTGTGAATAAAGTATTTCTATCCATTTGATCTGATCTTATGTTTCCCAAAATCACAATGCTGCTTAGTAAGTAAGTTATTGCTGGAAACCTGAACCATATTTATAAACAGGTGAACACTGGGTGCAAGTGAACCAAATCCACTTTAGTGTCCTCTTAACAACAGGCGTCAATGGAAATCTGACCTTTTGCATAAAATGAGTTAAAGGATAAGTTCACCCAGCAATGAAAATGTAGTCATTATCTACTCACCCTCATGCAGATGGAAAGTCGGCTGAAGTTTTGAAGTCCACAACAGCGTTGCAGCATTCTCCTGAAGATCTGAAGTAGATGGGGACTTGTTTTAAAATCTAAAAAGACAAATGAAAGACAAGAAAAACATAAAATTGCTCTATATAGATCACTGGGCATAATCCAAGTGACAGAAGCCTAACTCTAAGCTAAAAGCATCAGTACACACCCTGTCTGACATGGGTGACTCCACCATGCATCGAGGGTATAAATGTCTTCATATAAATTTGGGATCTCTGGGCTTCAAGAGACTTGGATTATGCCGACGAGCTGTATGAGCCCATTTTATGTTTTTCTTTGGTTGCTTAAAGCTGAAACTCTGTTTTTTTTGTGAAACTCCAGGAAATTAAATTTTAAATCAGTAAAATTTTTCTTTTATGGGAATTTTTTTAATGTTGTTGAAGTCATCGTTTGTTCCTAAACTGTATGTGAAACTTTTAATGCTGCTGTCTTGGCCAGTACTCCCCTGTAAAAGAGATTCTTAAGCTCAATTGGAATATTCCAGGTAAAATAAAAAATACATTGAAATCATTAAATCAAACGTATTTAATTAAAATATTTTTTTGTGGATTATCCAACTTCAACTGACTTTCAAAATGCATGGAGGTGAGAAGGTAAAAACTGAATTTTCATTTTTAGGTGAATTTATCCTTTAAATTGGTTAAACCACAAATCTGCTTCCCCAAATTATTCAATCCCAGAGTGATCGTCACACCACTGTGCAAAATCACTGACTGCAGGGCATGTGATGAGTTGTATCTGTGAAGCAGACTGACAACAACTGTGTAATCTGCAGATTTAGGAATATACCTGTCTTTATACACATGTATAACAGTCAGTGTGGAGGATGACCATGAGACTGAAAAGGTCACAGCCCTGTCTGGTGACATCACAATTACATGGCCTCCTGGTTTACGACTGAGTGCAGCTGATTTCTTAACAATGTCCTTTTAATTCATTCTTTTAAATTCCCTGTTTCTAGGAATACATGGGGAATTAACTTAAGCATCATTAGTCAAGCCAGCATTGTGACAGTCAGCTAACAGAACCTGAGGTGTGACTACACAGGCATGCCTTTTAAGATCATCCCATTAAATTATTTCAAAGGAGACTAATAAATAAAACTTTGTTTTATATACTGTATGTTAGACACAATACTCCTCATTAACTCTTTATATTAGTGTTATCACTGAAATCACCAAGTCTATCACAAAAAGTCTTGTGGTACCAGGATAAATCCTTCATAATAATTTTTGAATGATCCATATGACAAATTTACTTATGACATAAGGTGACACATTTCCTAAAATGCGTTTCATTATTTAAAAACAGAGGTATAGAGGAACATGCAGGACAAATAGAAACCACAAATCCTAAAGTAACCAGTGAGTTCATTCATGATTAATAAAAATGGTTATGGCTCCGAGTTCATCTTGATGTATTACAAGTGAGTAGATAGCAGCATTCTTCCAAAGCACAAGACAGTCAGCAGGGTGAAGGTCGGTCTCGTGTTGAATAAGATTCTCAAGTGTGACGTGATACGTGGACCAAGGGCTCTGGAGTCAAACTCTATACTTTGTCCATCCGTCCACCAGACTGACCTCCACACCCCAATATCATACTACTCCTGCACTGGAACTAAATGTTGGTATTAACCGTAAATTATAGAGATCCGGCGATGTGGAATTTTAGGGCTGATAGCTAATTTTCTCCTTTTGTTGTAGCCAATACCGATACAATAACCGATAATAACAATTCTACAAATGTAAAAGTGTGAAGAAGAGGACAACATCTATACATTTTTAGATGAATTTATTGTAAACTTGCCCCAATTTCTCAGATTACTGGAGGGAAAAGAGGTAAAGTTCTACGTCTTTGAAACCAAAACTCATGTCATACACAAACCATGTAATTATATAAAACAAATGTGCAAATTTGATTATCTTTTTGGTAACAACACAAAGACACGACTCAACCCAGACCTTCTGAGTTGACTGAGCTTTCGCTACAAATGCTATTATGCAGGCAGAAGATGTTTCTTCAACCGTTTTTTTTGTGTGTCAAAGATTTCTAATTGTTTCACATTAAAAGTTTCCCTTAAACTGTGTATTATGCAAACTGCTCACACTTTTAATGTGATCTATAATCTGTCAGGCAGGGCTAAGAATGTACCTGAAAGTGTAAGTCCCAATTTAGACTGTGTTTATTCCAACGAGGCGACTAGTCCATCCATGTCACAGGCGTTTATACTGATCAAGGTTGACCTACTGTCTGAATTTGGTAAACAATAAAGCATAAAAATGGTTAATTCCTTGTCTAAAGGATCCACACTTTAAGAATGAGACAATTTTAGGGGAATTCCAGTATTTTTCAGACGTGGGCCCCATGTTAACATATTCTAGTGTGTAAATGAATTATACTTATCAAAAGCAACTCAGGCCATCAACACTATGTCCACTACAACTGCTTGTTTTTGCCACTGACAGACTGAGATCGTTATTCTAGGTGTCCCACAAGATAACTGAATTGCCTCTAAGGATTAAGTTGCAGCCATTGCAGTTGTGTTACGACTGTCAGCAGAGGTCGATCTACTGGACCAATTAAAAAACCTGGCCCGGTTTAAAAATACAGGAATTCCTCTGTAATGTATTTTCTATGTTGGCTGATAGCCATTTCTGACGGTTGTTACCAGAGTGCAAGATTTACTTTATTGTCCACCGGCCAAATGGATAGTGAATGTTCAAATTTCATCTGTTCTTTTTGGCTGGTGAGTGAATCAAATCTACCACCACCTTGCATATCTGAGCAGCACTACACTGGTGGCCGGTGCTATTTTCGTTCCTTAATTATGACCAAGATATTTGCTAAGTGGGACATTTTACAGCTGTAATTACATGTAAACACTGTATCTAAATGACACATGATATTTCTTTTGTCACTCAGTGGCCAGTATGAATACCGTTTTCTGTGACATAATATGCAGAACATTTGTTGGCTGAGATCGGCCTGGCCAAGTAATCAGTGTAGCTCTCCATCACCCGTTTCTATTAGAATTAGGCTTTTTATGTTTTTTTGTCTGTATTCCTTATATTTCATCTTATTCCTATTATATCCAATAACCCTTTATTTCCATGAGTGCCCCCCTCTTTCGTATAGTTTTAAATGTGGGATAGTCCAGGCACATCAAGGCTTGCACACGAGTGGTGGTTATTCCAAGCATTCAAGCCTTCTGTGACATCACATCAGAGCAACTGACTTCAAGGTATTTAAACTCAAATCACAGGATCAGTCAAATGCTGCTCCATGGCAGTTAACGCAAGGGGATCTGAAATTGATTTATGTGGTCAGTTGCTCCTGTGATGCTGTTCCCTGAGGGCCCCACATCAAGCTTTAAAAACAGGGGATGTCCTCACTGAGATCACTGAGCCAACGGCTGACTGTTTTATTGTATCCTGCAGCATCTCTGACTGAAAGTACAGCAAAGAGCCAGAATGGAGTACCACAATGCTTCAGCAAAGAACGGAGCAGCTGCTGAGTATCAGAACATGTGCATCGAGTCTAAACATAACGATTTGCACAAAGAGGACTCCAAGGACTCCAAGGACTCTGCAGGCGCAGACAAGCTTGCTCATATTGAGAAAGCCTATACCACCGTATTGAGTGAGCTTGGAGAAGACGTCAAGCGGGAGGGCCTTCTACGTACACCACTACGTGCTGCCAAAGCCATGCAGTTCCTCACTAAAGGCTACAAAGAAACAACCCAAGGTAAGGATACTTTTTTTCTTTTTGAAACTGAAAACTACTTAAAACTTTCAATAGTGCTGACACTTTCCATATTAATTTTGAAAATAAAAAGGACAAAGTTCATTTTGATGACTATAATACATTTTGTGACTACCCTACAGCACTGCCATATGTTTAAAGCTTGTCTTGGGTCTCATTTCTGATTTGTAAAACGAAACAGTCCGTCATTCTGTCACTTTCTATATCATCCTTTGCTCCAGTATGACATAGAATGAATATCTAATCCACAGATATCTTAAACGATGCTATATTTGATGAAAACCATGACGAGATGGTGATTGTCAAGGATATCGACCTGTTTTCTCTCTGTGAACATCACCTGGTGCCCTTCTTTGGCAAGGTAATTATTTGAGGTCATTGGATTCAAGTCAAGTCATTTTTATTTATTATAGCCTAATATCACAAATCACATTGCTATGTGACACCCTCTGTCCTTAGACCCTAGATGCCAGTCATTTTATTAGGCCAATATGGATATTTGATAAAAATGTACTGGATAATAT
The DNA here is from genome assembly GCF_040436345.1 of Pagrus major. Classification (NCBI taxonomy): domain Eukaryota; kingdom Metazoa; phylum Chordata; class Actinopteri; order Spariformes; family Sparidae; genus Pagrus; species Pagrus major. Next base: position 24,640,391 of record NC_133225.1, on the reverse strand, counting down.
TAAATTGTTAAGATAAAGATATACGAATCCCCTAAATTTGTTTTTTATATAAAACATAAGTTTGTCAGTGACAAATCAGTGATCTCTTTTAAATAAAAGTCATGGTGGCACTTTTTCTTCAAACATACCGTCGGGATGTTTGTACTGCAAATTCCTGTTAATCATCAGCTGACATCTACACAATACCAATTTATCTGTGATCAGCTTGAATAAATTGATGATTTTCATGTCTACTACTTACAGATACTTTTATTCTGATCTATCATGTATTATAGACCATATTGAAATATATATTAGATAACAAATACATTGATCATACTTTGTTTGAATGTTCCAGGCTCACATAGCATACCTCCCAAACAAGAAAGTGGTTGGACTCAGTAAGCTTGCTAGGTGGGTGATTGGAAGACACGCGCACACGCACACGCACATGCACACAGACACACAGACACAGACACACACACACAGACATTACATTCTCTTTGTTTTTATTTTTTCAGAATTGTCGAGATCTACAGCAGAAGGCTTCAAGGTAAAAATGACTTTAATGCTTTAATACTGAATACTATTATGTATTTCTTTGTAATCATATGTTCAATTTAATTTTGTGACATTTAATATGCGACTCTCTACAGTTCAGGAGCGTCTAACCAAACAGATTGCCTCAGCCATCTCTGAGGCATTGGAGCCTGCTGGAGTGGCAGTGGTTATTGAGGCTGTGTGAGTATTTTGCTTTTATTTCCTCCACATTAGACAGAAAAATATTTGAACTTGTTTTTTTTCCTAATCTCTTTAAATTGAAGTATTTAACTTTATCATAGCTACTTAGGTATTGTCAGACATATTTGTAAGCAAGACACTAAAAGAACGTGAAACTGGGAACACAGTTTAGACAGCACCTACATTTATCCTGCGTCTTACCTCCTATTTCTTAAATCTAATAGGTTCAGTGCAAATCACTGACTTGCTCTTTGAAGATTCACAGTGATTTCCGCATTTTCCTTGTTGTGTCTTTCAGCCACATGTGCATGGTGATGAGAGGAGTGCAGAAGATGAACGCCAGTACTGTTACAAGTGTCATGTTGGGATCATTTAATGATAATTCCGAAACCAGGAAGGAGTTTCTTGCCCTCACAATGCGGAAGTGAAGAGTTTTTTACGTCAGCAGAAAGTTCAACTGTGATAAAAGAACAGATGAGACACTATATTTGTCATTGTGGGCATACAAAGAAATTATGTTTGGTATCTCTCAGCCAGCAGCCATAGCAACAAGATAAATATGATGAGGTAGTGTCCTCTCTATATGTAGAACAAACACAGAAACTTGGATACTTGCATGATGAATGAGTCGATATCATAACCTTACAATATGTAGTATAAAAATGTTATATTACAGATGTAATATGGATTTTATGAAATGAAGAGTTTGAAGTACATTAGCAGCTGTTTTGGGGGATGTGTAACGTACATACCATACTGACTAAATGTATTCTGGACTGTGAAATCAATTAATGTAATGGTGCTTCAAGTACAATTTCCAATGCAAATTTACATTGAAAATAAAAACATGAATCTATTCTTATTCCTGTCTATGCTTGTCCTTGATATAATGTCCACATGTACACGGGTATTTTTCAAAACAGTTTTCTTTTTTTTTTTAAAAATGGATCTCCACCCAAACAAATGTTTCGGATGTAATCTCTGTCTTTACAAACACACCTGAAAACGCATATCCCATGGCTGTATGGCCTCGTACACTGGGCACGCGTGTGCAACTGTAAACAGGAGCAGATTGTAAACTGTGGTTGGTTGCTTAGTCACAGAAAATACTATAAGCAAGGCAGTGAAACCTGACATCTCTTTACAGAATCTTCCTGAATAATGCTATTTTGTCAGCAAAACATTATAAGCAGCCGTTATTGTCTCAATTCCACCACTGTATTATCAATGTCCGTTTGTGTCTTTCTAAATATAAACATATAACATCCATTCCGTCGACGTACAAACTCAAACAATCCAATATCATAACACATACACTACTCAAAATGAGTTAGGCATATATGGATATTTTACTGTTTCACTTGATTGTTTATTCTGTCACATATTGAATTTTTATTTTGTGATATTTTTTTTTTGTTCCCTAAAAATAATGAAACACATTTCATTTGACTCTTATCCCATGCACAGGTATATTTGCACCCATATCCCAATATCCCTAACGTGTGTTCCTGCGTCATCATTTCCAAAAATCTCTGTTTCATAGTTTCTATATATACAGTATTTATCCTCGGAGGAGTTTTGCAAAAGGTCTGTTTTCAGTGACCAAAAACATTGTTTCCCTGTGTATAAAATGCCAAGATGCAGACAAAAATGTTTGTTTTCAGAAATACCCATGTACGTGTGGACAGGTCCTAAAATCTCTCATATAGCTGCACCTATACAGGCAGTTACTGTGTAACAGCCCCACCATCAGCTGAACATGTAAAACGTATTTACAAGCTTGGTAAGCAGATTTGTGGAAACATCACATTTCTAACCTCTTTACATCTAATTAACATACCATTAAATTTGATGCCTCAGTCACCACCGCATCAGGAGCACTTACTCAACAGCTGTTTGAGACCATCACTGCAGAGAGATAACCAAATCATCTGTAAATAAAGTCAGTAATTATGAGATTATCAAAAACATAATCTGTTATATATGTAAACAAAACCTTAAGTATAATCTCCGTTTTAAAATAACAGATAAGAAATGGTATATTTTCATGACATCGTAAGACCGGATGATGCATCCATACGACGGTGGGAGATGAGAGGATCTGTGTATACTGTGAGCTTAATGAGGTGAAAAATGTGATTCCCTGCTTTCCTCTTTATGTTTTACAAGAAATGTTTACAAATTCTCAAGCTCCAGATTTAGATGTGATAAGAAATAAGGATGCAGCTTTCAACATTATCTAATATCTAACTGTCATTTTAATAATGTTGTCATGATTTCTTAATGTTTTAACATAACATTGAAATAGAACAAAAATAAGCTATTCATTTACCAAGACTTCTTATACATACTGATTAATGTCTCAGTTATTGTATAATTGAGCAATAAAATAGGATACAAAACAAAATTCACCAGCCCAGATAAGTCATCCATACAACATCAGAACCATCCCAAACATCTAATCTGCATCTCCTTACAAATATAACATCATACAAGCGTTATGAGTAGATATTTAAGAAATGTATTATGCCTGATTCCCATAAGAGCCATAGAAGAATAAAAGCTGCACATATCTACAGGGCTCTATAATATCACATGTTGGTATCCTGTGAAATCCATTTATATGACATAATCAAGTTTGTCAATGTGTTTTAAAAAATGTACAAACAAATAATTAACAGATAAATACATGATGATGAATGTGTTGGACATGTACTGCCAGAAGCTATGACCTCAAATTAAAGAGATGGAACTACATGTAAAATCAGTTGATCTGAAGACAGCTTAATGTGCGGAAAATGTATAACAAATGCAAAGTATGAGGGAAAATAGCATCAAGCATGCTTTAAAAATGCATTTTTTCGCTGCTCACTCGTCGCAATTTGTTTAAATTTTAATGCAGGGACCTACTTTATTACAGCAGAACCTGCAAGACCACAAGAAATAGGCGGGTTTCATGAGCTAAATTTCACCTTAATAACAAAATCTATTTCACAAGCTGTATGTCCAGAAAACCAAAATGCAGAGAAACCACAACATGCATCGGAATTTCATGAATATCAGAAACCCGATCACAAGATGAATCTGTTTTCTCCATCTCTGTCTGTTTGTAACTCTACTGGCTGGGATATCACGGAGGCAGTTGTGGTGGTGGTGGTGGGAGGCTGTGTCTGCGGTTTTGTCTACAGTGGCGTAACATTTTTTTTAACCAGTTACTTCCACACCACTTCTTTCATTATGCTGATCTGTGAAGTGGAACGTAACGCTGGCGGAGTTGAGAGGTCAGGGGCTCCCGCTGCCTAGATACATACAGTCTAATATTAGAACATTTCCTTGATTTGTTAGCAGCATCTCTGCTGACTCCCGAGCACATGGCAACAGGCCGGCCAATCGGATTTCAGGAGACCACTAAGCCCCCTGCTCTGTATAGCAACAGTGGCATCCCTTATTTATTTATATAAGAGTTTTTTTTCCCACCGACTCATTCTCATGCCTCTGTCCCCCCACTGTGCAGCCACACTGAGCTCTCAAACTGTGAAAAAGAGTTACGGTGCGAAGAGTAGTGCTGCTCTTTTACTTTTGCTTTTCCTTCACCTGCTTAAGCTCTTAAACCTACACCATTTTTATGGATTTTTTTCATACTTATATATGTTTTTATAGATTTGTTTTATACTGCACCGCACAGATGACTGGAGTTGTTTTTTTTCTTGAACATAGCATGTGAAAGTAAAAACAAAGTGGATATTGTCTTGGAAAAAGCTTTATTTTTCATGAAGACATGAGGTGTATCGAAGATGAAGAGAGGAAATACCCGCAGGAATGGCATCGTGGGAAAATGTGGCACTCGGAGGAGACGGACAACCACCAAATTGAGAGGATCTTTAAAAGATGGAGGACACAGGGGGAGAGACAGTACGGGATAGGAGGAGTGGGGGGGTGGAGGGACACAGGATGGCGTGAGGACCGAGGCCTGTGGTTGGTTTGAGCTGAGCCACGTGTGCGTCCAGCCACGTCTCCTCACCGCTTCATGGATGTGGATGAAACGTTGGCTTCCCCTGCCGTCCGGTCCCTTCTGTCTTGGCCCAGGTAGGTGCGTACTGTCCCATCCTGCTGAGTTTCCTGATGATGTTTAATTTTTTCAGGCTGTTATCTACATCAGAAGTTGCCATTTTGAAAGTTCTGTGCATGTTCAGCCTTCATATCTCTTCGTCATTACAAGCTTAGGTATGGGACGATGGAAAGCTTAAAGGCGTTGGGGAAATATGGCGTACATCAGCCATCCTGTTTTTGGGATGCAACGCTGATTGATAACAGAATACAACCGAATTAACGAAGATATGTTTATAGGACAGTCATCATTGGCAAACTTAATACTTTCAGCATTATCTGTTGTATGGTGGATTGACGTTTTCAATTGCCAAACACTCGTTGAAAGTATGTGACATTTTCAGCTGAGCGCTGCTGCTCAGTACAACGTACGTAATAGATTTGGAGGTTCAAGATTTTTATGTTCCAACTTCGCTTTTCGTAATAGATCCACCATCCAATAACGGTGCATGACATCAGAGCAAACACCATTGACATTGTTTGGATCAATAAAAACACAACGTAGTTTGGGACGGCACTTTTATTTTTTTACTTTTTTAAATTTTTTTACAAACATACATAGCAGCATTAATTGATACCAAAAATGTTATAAATGAGTTGAGGGATAACCTAGCTATGTGTCGTCCAATGGGTACTGGACACAAGTATACAAGGCACAAGGCTAATCAGATAAAGATCACAGGTCTTTGTTTTAAATTGTTTATTATTTTGTTTCACCTTAACAAGAACTGGACACAATGTACCGTGAACATCGAGCCGTGAAGACTTGATGGCTGCGTACCATTCTAAGTATTTTGATGCCGACGCCATTTCCAACGCCTAGACTTTTGGTCTGCAGTGTTGCATCACTCAGTAAAATTTGATACAACCGCTTTGTTTATTGAAACGGAACGCAACACCAACTATAATCAGTATTTTTTAAACATTTCAATACCTCTGGCATTTTAGATTGACACTGAAAGTATAAAGTTTTCCAGATTTAGAAGTAAAAAATTGCATGTCAGTGAAACCAAAAGAGATTACCGTTTTTTTTTTCTATCTCAGTTGAGCGTTCCAACAACTATGAACTCTTTTTTTTCTGTTTCCTTATCCATTGTGATAGGATCAGATCAATCATGTTAACAAAAAAATCTGATCTTTCATTACAATAAATTTTGATAAAGTTTCCTCTTGTAAAGCAGCTGGATGATACCCCTACTTCACATCCCTTCAATAGGATATCATATTGTAAAGGGTATAGGAGGATAATAAACCGCTGACTAATCCCAAATGCTTAGGAGAGGAAGAGGATTTATCCGCAGTCCCCCTAAATTCGTTACCATGTAATGGGCTTCATGATATAACCACACAGTCATTATATAAAAAATAGTTTACACAGACTTCTCAAAAAGGTAAAATCCCATGAAATCCATGATATCATAAATGGTAATATCCCACACCCTCTTGGACTTGACATGACCTTTTTTTCTTCTACATTCTAGGGCAACACTCGTAAAAATGAATGTGTTCAGGGAAAGATATACTTGAGTCTTCTTGTGAGAGAATTTATTTTAGTGCAGATCATCACTACATGGTGAGGATGGTAAACGTTGATACTGGGACAAATAAGGTCAAGTGCTGAAGCAAAATAATTTTGAGTGTTACACTGAATCTGCTTAAACATGATTCCAGTTTTTCTGTCAGAGCAGATCTTGTCTGCTGTGCAGACAGCAGAAACTTCATTCCCAAATTAACCTTGCATTTTTAAAAAATATTTTCTGAGACTTGTTGTGGCACAGCTATTTGCTCTGATAGATGACTGTATTGGGAATTCCTCACAAGTTGGACCAAAAACTAAAAAAACACAGAATGATCATGATTATTCACATAGTCTGCATGATATAACCAGCCTCTGCATACAGCTTGGTCTGCAAATAACCTGCTCCTCTTGATCACAGTGAACATTAAGAGTGGGTGATAGTCTTCAAACACATTACAGTATGTATAATTTTAGATATAGATCAGGGCTGCAAATTAATCTAAATATTATCGAAATCGCAATGTTGTCAAGTGCAACACTAAATTCATTGGAGCTGTAATTTTTTGATTAAGGTAAAATGTGTCACAACATGCCTTTACAAATGAAGCACTGTGGTGCCACAGAGTAGCCAGGCTTATTGTATTCTCCAGATGTAAGCAATAAGAGATCATGCTTGTTTGGTACACACTCCATCAAATATCGCATCATCATCATTTTTATATTTTTCAGTGAAATTAACTTGACTTGTATCATAATATCTGTTAAAATAATGGCAATGTGATTTTGATGTGAAGGCCCAATTTGTAAGGTCGTTTGTTGAGTCTCATTCCCAACTCGTCAAACACTGATGCTTTGGGTAGGTAGGTCGGGCCGGCCATCAACTAGCAGTATTTAACAAGTTGGGACTGAGATTCAACAATCAGCTATCTTACAAACTGGACCTTTAAATATTTTTCAGCCCTAAAATAGATGTATACTGTCATGTGGTAAAATTCCTGGCAAATCAATTGAGAAACTATTTATGGAACACAAACCCCTACAGGAATGTTACTTATTAATTAAGTGGATTACAAAGCTAAGAATTCAAAATACTTTATCCTGTAAACATAATTTAAGAAGCCAATGTTGCAATAAAGCATTCACACTGATTTATTTGAAGCATTGCCCACAATGTTCTAATACAACCAGATTTGTAAATGGATATGAAACACAATATAAAACTAATGGAAAAATCTCTGCTGGGACTTTTTACTTTATTTAAACCTGTTTCGCAGCAAGCCCTACAAGTACTGACAATGCCAGAGGTCAAATTAAAACATTACTGAGCATCAGCATTCTGGGCAGCAAGTCTGGACCATGAAGGGATAATAGATAAATGATCCTGAATAACAAAATAACAGCCATGTATCAGCATAGGGGATAGAGTTGTCAAACAGTGCATATTGGGGCTGCACAATATTGGAAAAAAAATGACATTGCAATATTTTGGTTTTCTGCAATATATATTGCCATATGATAAAATAGAGGAATTTTCATTAGACAACTTGATTTGGAAATTATTAATCATAGGCCCTGCTTTGTTTCATAAATTGATCAATAATGATCAATGAATGTTTCTCACAAGCAACCATCTCCCATGTATCCAATTATCTAATATCTTACTTGATATTACACTTTCTGGGAAAGTCGATGCTAAAACGATTCTGTGCAGCCCTAGTGCAGATATATTACACTATTATATGGCCAGATGTTCGCATTCAAAAAAAACACCAAAAAAAAGCAAAAAAGTGCATATTTTCCCATTTCTACAGTACTGAATCTGAAACTTTGTGCCTTTTTTGTTTTAGGTTTTCTGATATGAAATGAAGCGTGAGTCCTTGAGGAAGAAATCCGACAGTCGTGCTCCGGTTTGTCACTCTCCAGTGGGTTTACAGCTCAATAAATAATGTCAGGGTGTCTATGAGGGAGGCACTCAGCTGTTCAGTAACCAACTGTGGTTGTTCTGGGTAGCTCCCAGGTATGAAGCCCTTTAAGCGAATGACTGTGAAGCAGAAAAGTGCTCGACTATAGAGAATTCTGAGTATATAAAAGTAAAAACTCAGGATCTACTGGCAATGTCATCGCTCTGCTCTGTGATGAGGTTAAACCGTGGGTTCCGGCTGAGGAACATGCTCTACCTCCACAACACAGGGCAACCTTGAACTCTGTACCGTCACCCTCTCTATCCTCAGCCATGAGTATAACTATAAGCTGATAGTATGTGATCATCAGCACCGTGGCACCTACCATCCTGCTACTTCAGCACCTTAACAAAACTTAGCAGGACAATTCAGTCAATGTTGTGAAAATGGCAGAGGAGGGTTTCGAGCTCAGAGCGGAGGACAACGATCTCCCAACATCATCACTTGCATGCCTCCATCTCAGGGACGAGGCTGTGGTCATCAACGAGGGCACCAACCATATGGTGGATAATCCTGAGCCCCAATCTGTATTTCCTGTGATGATGTCATCACCGCTTAACCAATCACGACAGCAGATGGACATATCCATGGCTACTAGGCCTGAGCATTCACCAGCAGTTCAAGGTACGAATCATTTTTAAACATCGATACTGATATTTTGGTGATAACACTTATTCTGATGCATTTGATCAATTATAATAAACAGATGAAAATGATGATGTAGAAATATTGTCACAGAGGTGCTGGCTTTGCGTAATTTCATCCTTTTTTGTGCAAAACATTTTCAAACCAAACTACTGTTTAGTCTTCAGACATGCTGAATACTGCAAATGTATCTGATGCTAATATATCCAAAACAATATGTGTAACTGTTTCTGCACGTTAAGCATCGAGTATTAGTTGACCAGCAGTTAGAACCATTTCAAGGCCTAGATTATCATTTGATTCTCATGAAACATAATGAGTGTGTATGAAAATAATACAGTTCATTGATTAAAAAAAAAAGATAAAAGAAAAAAGGAGATACAATGACTGCGTACATAAAAAATTAATGAGTAAGTCAACTAAAATACCCAAGAAGCATTGCTGTCAGACACATCCAGTCAGTGGGAAATTAAAACTTTGTAGAATCCAGTTAAGACGTCCAGCAGTTTGAATTTGTGATTTTGGTCAATTTTTAAATAAATTAATTGATTATGAGGCATAACATTGCTTTTAGACTGTAAAGCGGAAGTTTTCTCAGGTTGTCACAGGTCTGATATGCATCTTCTGCTGGCACTGTTGCATTGTTGATTTCTCAGAAACACAGTCAAACCTTTTCTAATTAATGACTACAATAGAAGACTACTACAGGAGACCATTATGATGTAATTAACTGCTTTCATGATCATGATTAATCTGCTGGTTACCATCTTGATTTGCCTATTAATCATTTAGAGTTTAAAATATTAGATGCCATCAATTGTGGCATCTTCAAAACAAATATTCAGTTTAAATATCAAATACTCACAATTGAGAGGTTAGGACTATGGAATGTTTAAACAACTAGAGTGTAGAGTGCATACCTCCACCAAGGCCCAACTGTCACCTTTACTTGAATCAAGCCTAACCACTGTTGTTACCTTTCTGAATCCCCATTATTTACATTGTAGGTAGCTGCAGGTTTCTACCCCTATTTGTTACCTATAGCGACTGGAGAAAGACCCCCCTTTATAAAAAAAAAATGTTTAAATCCCCTAGATGCATAGATACCAGCCACCTAAATACGCCTAATGTTAACGAAGTCTATTCTGGGCCAAGACCCATCCTCAGCCCAGCTTTGTGGAAATGCTGCCTGTTGACAAACCCACAAACTAACCAACGGAAACAGTTGAAAAAATAAACTACTTGGCAGATGTATTACATAAATTATTGCAATATTTGCAAATACATTTTGTGATGACTTAAAAATTCATCGACAAATTGTTTCTGCTCTAGACAACAATACTTTCACAAACTCAAAGAGAAATGCTAATAGTTGGGATCACATGGGTTAAGGGCTTAGTGAGTTGAACGATTCACCTTCACTCAAGATTTACTGCAGCCTTTATTAGGTTTTTATACCAGGCAAGTTTTGACAGAGCTTCAATGTTTGTGGGACCTGGGTTAATGAGTTTACGCCCTTTCTAATTTTACAACAGCATACATATGATTCCTTGAACATGCAGCACTGTCTGCTGCAGCAATTTAATGCATCTCCAGGCATGCCATCACAAGTGCTGAAGGGATGATTTACATCACCTGCTAACAGCACGCCCCTTACAACACACATGCAACGGCACATTTGTGCATAGCCACATACTGGTAAACGCAACAACTTCACACATAAATGTAATGCTTTCAGGAAATGCCTGACAGGCAGGTTCTCACCTTTCCCTGCCTCCCTAATGCCACATTAACACACAGGGACAATAAACACAAACAGGCACAGTGGCATATCAGCTCGAGTCCTTCAGGCCCACATGGCATCTCGCTGCAGACAGCTGTTGTTTGTTAGGCGAGGCGAGGCGAGGCAAGGCGAGGTCGAGCACCAAGCAGCACTGACTCTGGCTGAGTGTGCCTGAGTGTTGAGGAGTGCCCGTTCTGGTATTTTAGGCAGTCAGACAGTGTCACCTGTCAGCAGACTAGTCTGGACAGAGTCTCCCACATGGTGCAAGACTAAGCAACACAAATGATATCTCCCTCTGGAGTCCTTGTCAGTGGGCCAGCAGTGTGTGCTGAACAGCCACAAAGTGCAGATAGCCACATACAGACTGGCCTCAACTGACATCAGGAGTAACACTGGGACACTGTGCAGTTGATTTTGCAGAGTTCTTGGAGCCGGAGATGGGCCAAAACGACAGCGAGGCTCAGTCTCACACCCTGACAGCGTTCCTGCAGGACCCTTCCTCCCCTGTTGATCCTGATGATGTGTTTCCTGCCCTGAGAACCAACATTGCAAAGGAAGGAGGTAATCTCCACCATCTCTTTGTTCTGCTTGTTAGATGTGAAACAGATCTTTTGTAGCATATTTAAATCGCTTTTGTTATAAAATAAGGAAAATAAGGAGTGTGAGCACAAACTGCTACTGTTTTTAATTAGTTTTCTTAATACAAGTTAGTGTTGTCATGATACTGGAAATTCTTACTTCGATACAATACCTTGAAAAATAACTATATTCTGCACCATCTTAGATTTTTATTAAAAGATAAATATAACAAGGCTATGACATAACGACATATAACTTTTCTTTTCTCTGTGGCAGTGAACAGCAAAAAAGACTTAAGTAAACATTAACTTTTGACAAACAATGATTTCTTTTTCTTTTTCTTTAGATTAGGCCTTTAGAAATACTGTGTGTGTCAAATTGTGCAGCTAAGCAAAGGGTAGTTTGCTGGAAGCTAGAAAATTTATATTGAAACTGTTTCAGATATTCAGAATCAATATGTATTTATATATCTATCGTTCACAACACTAATGCAAGCATCCTTCATATTTGTAGCTCAATTACCTGTTTTGTAATCTTATCATTTTAGAAATCAAAACTTGAACGCTGGGAATTATTTGCCGTTGATCAATAAGAAGATGACGTTATGTAATGAGTGTAAAAAGGATGGAGAATATGATGAATCATCTTTTATGGATGTAGTTTTTTATACTTAAAAATGGATAGAAGCAACAGGGATTTTTGACATAGAAAATAAGCCCTGATATCTAAATTCAGTTAAGTTCAATTCAGAACATGCACGGTTTTATTAATAATAATAAGAGTGAGGATAACAATAAAAAACGACATACAATAATGCTTGGTAATCCTGCTAATCTCTGTATTTTTGTGTTTGTAACTCTATGTTAGTAACCAAAAGTTCTAATATCCCTTTGTGGTCAGAACTTCAACCCAAGAACAACATAACCAAAGCGATGGCAGCATGTGGCACCGGCTCTGATGACAACCATTTGTCTGATGCAGAGTGGTACTGGGGAAATATCTCGAGGTAATAATAATGTCACAGTACGTGTTGATGGTTTTCTATGAATTGCTTTTCCTAAAACTCCTACATGTTTAAAACCATACTGTGTTTCGTTGCTGTCCAGAGAGGAAGTAAATGAGATGATGAGAAACACTCCTGATGGCACATTCCTGGTCCGAGATGCTTCCAGTAAGGCTAAGGGGGAATACACCCTCACACTAAGGTAACTACTTTTAGAGTCCATTTTGTGACATGTACACAAACTGTATACACAGTTTTCATGTGGACTCTGCATGACTTATAAAGTGTTCTTATCCTTTGAGCCGCTGTTAACATAATAATTATCTGTGCTCTGTATGGAAAGGTTGTGATCGACCCAACTTGCATACATGTGGTCAGAGATCAGTTAATAGTTCCTGGTTTCAAAGTCTTAATTTAGTTTTACTGGTTTAAAAAGGTAACTTTAGACATGGCCTGGTTTCTGGCCAATTTTAGCTGAATAAGGGCAGTCTGGGTTTCTGATTCAAAGCTTTGTTGATTAGCATCTGGCGCAGACACCAGCGGTCAGCAACATAACACCCTCCTGTCTACAGACGGTTTCTTTCAGTCGTGTTTTTCTAGTCACCCCTCTCACATTTGTCTGAAGGAAGGGACACGCTCCAACTTCAGTCAACGCTGTCTACACTGTCTTCTTTACACTTGGCACCTGCTTTATACACAGTCTGTATGCGACCCAAAGCTCCTATTAGATTTTAAGTCTATATAATTTGAGCGTCCACTGGTCTGTTAAATTTAAAACTTCCTTTCTGAGAGCACAATAAGACTGTTGTTGAACAGACCCAGTTTAGACAGTAATGGAAAACTTATTTGCTGCTTTCAGTCCACAGTCAATGTAGAAAAGGTGTTAATTTGGATTATGAGATGAAACTGTGTTGTATGGATGTTAGTATCCAGGTATAGGTCTGTGCAGGACTATGGTTGGGTGTTGAAGACAAAGCATTTACATCAGTAGGTTAAGCTCAATAAGAAGTGCGTACCATACTTCCATATCTGAAATTCATCCCACACTGATCCCACAAGTTTGATGCTGACCGGCTGCTCCTGTCCGCATTAGAGTAAATATATCTCACACCAGCAACACTTGTGCTAGAGTTCTGCAGGGCCCGTAAAATTTTTGGATCACACACCAGGCACGTGAAATGTCCACTTGCCAAAGTATTTAACTTAAAAGGAATCCAAAGTATTTGTGAAGCTCCATTTTTTTTCTTCTTTTATTCTAAAGAGGAAACAAATTTTACTGTTACTTGCTTCACCATCAGATATTCAATTTGAAGTAAACAGAGAGTGGGAAGTGTTAACAGAGGGGTATTTTTTTCTTTGTGCTTCAATGGGAGTATTGGCAGTTTGGTGTGACAGTTATACTCTCACTTTTGCAGAAAAGACAGCTCCAACAGACTGATAAAAATTTTCCATCAAGAAGGGAAGTACGGTTTCTCTGAGCCACTGGCCTTTCCCTCTATGGTGGACCTGATCCAGTATTACCAGAACAAGTCATTGGCCCAGTACAACTCTAAACTGGACACGCGGTTACTGTACCCCATATCAAGATACCAGCAGGTGGGTTTATGAGGCCTTGAGCTGTGAATGTGCACTGTCTTATATTACAACAATTATTCTGCACTTTTATTAATTTACTTGTACAATTACTAAATACAAAGACGTAATTCTTTTTATCTATTTATTATAGAGGTTTATTGTTATTGTTCTGGTTTTACTTGAATTTCTGTTGGCTTATATGTGGTTTTGTCTGCATTAGAACTGGATGGATATTGAACATGGAAGCAATTTTACATTGTCAAATGGTTCTCCAACCTTTTGTTATGGTCATTTAGATCAGACTAACTGAATTATAGGAGCTTTAAAAATGGACCTGGTCCTAAATATATTTTACATTCTTGTCTGTAAAGCAGCAGGTTGTGATGGAAGTTGACATTGATGCAGTTGGACAGCAGCTGAGGATATTCCAGGATCAATACAAAGAGAAGAGCAAAGAGTATGACCATCTGTATGAGATGTTTAACCAAACTGCCCAGGTACAACAGCATCCTTATCACTCAGAATTCATTTTACTACACAAATCTGTGGTTTTATTGGATTAGAGTTATATATTTTTACTTCTAAATGCTTTACCACAACACAACCTTGACAGTAAAAGTAAAGATTTGTGTCCTCTCCTCTCCAGGAACTGCAGAGCAAGCGGACAGCCATAGAGGCTTTCAGTGAAATCATTCGGATCTTTGAGGAGGAGTGTGAAACTCAAGAACGCTACAGCAAGGAGTACATCGACATGTTTCTCACATTAGACAGCAGTACAGAGACTGACAGGTATGCTTCCTAATGCCAACCCCTTTTTCCGATTCCAAAATGTCACTTTTTGTGTATTTTATAATGGAAAAAAAAAAAATCATGCTCACAACAAGCTAGCATAATTGTTCACTGAAATTGCTCCTCGTATTCCTCCTCCAGGATTCAAAACAATTCAGATGAGCTACAGTCAAGGGTGGAGGAGATCCACAGCAGCAAGAAGAAATTGGAGGAGGAGCTGAGGACGAAGGCTCTGGCTCACCTGGAGGTCGACAAAAAAATGAACAGCATGAAGCCCGACCTTGTGCAGCTCAGGAAGATCAGAGATCAATACCTGCTGTAAGTTCAACCCTTTAGCAAATGATCATGATCTAGATTTCATACTGATGGAGAAAGATTCTTGTCCTTTACTGGCCTGTGTTTTCATGTTTGCTCCTAAAAAACTCTTTTCTACTAAGTATATATTGAAATATATATCAAGTACATGATAAAGGGCGAAAAAGGCAAAAAAAAAAAAAAGAAGCTTTGTGCGCAGCGTACACTGCAGAGCAAGAGGTGCTAGCAACCATAGAAATAAAAATATATTCAGAATAAATTAAAAACGAGTTAAATTGACCGTACTTTTCTGTATCAAGCAGGTACATCAGTCGTCATCACTGTCGCACAAATCTGTCTGCATATCAGGTGACCCCACATGTGGTCCCAAACCCCAGTGCAAATTTGGTGTGTTAACACAACTCTGTTTAGTTAGCTGACAGGCTAACATGAGATGAAATCCATCTGAGATATCACTGATAAAATGTTTGGTTCAGAACAGTCTGTCACATACCAATGACACAGCTGAGTTGTAAACATAGAAAAAGCAATCAGCTGTTCTCATTGCGCTCATTGCCACAGCTGTGGATCTCCAGTATGCTCAGTATGGGGCGTTATTATGACCCTGATGGGAAGAGCTGACTCCTACTCATTTCTTTCTTCAGTAAATTCAAAGAAGCAGATGTAGCCTATTCATGTTTTGACTATGACTGAAAAGTTTACACTCTCAGCCTTGAGTCTTTACACAGACAGGTGCTGTCACTTTATAGAAATACAACAGGACTCGAGGTCTGATAAAGCTGATGACATTATTACTATCCATTACCAACTCTTTAATGTAGGAAAATTCATCTTTCTTTGGATGGTGCCCCACAGATGTGTTGTGGAAATACAAAAACACTACAATCAAAACACTACACTGGACACTAATATAAACTGCCTTTTGTGAAGCTCTCTTGTCTTGTGACAAGAGCCTGCTGTCTCATCTTCAGGATTATATTTAATATAATAAAAAGAGAAGAACTGATAGGGTACTAGGAGTGACATTGCCATGATATCGGATGTCCAAATCAGTTTTAGAGTGTTTTTTGTTGTTGTACACGTAACAACGCAACATCAAAAAAGAGGCAAAAGACTGGTAAAGAGCAAGAAACAGAACTCTGGCGTTTAATTATTCTCAAAACCCACACAGATAAAAACCTGGTGCATGCACGTGATCAGAGAACAGGTTCTGCAAGCTGAAAAAGTGTCCTTGCAAGCACGTGTCAAGCTGTGACTTTAAATATTCACGGGAAATTCTCAGTGAAGCTTCGAAGCCCAAAATATTGCGTGGTTGAGTCCCATAGGGTACATCTTTCAGAATGCTTCGCACATACTGCAGCCTGTTTTACTAAGTTTTGTTTATGTTTCAGCTGGCTCACCCAGCAAGGCACTAGACAGAGCCAGATTAATGACTGGCTGGGCATCAGGAACGAAGAAGAAGAGTGAGTATCTTCATCTATCCAGGTCAACTGAGCTTATAGTTTTTAAATCAAAACAAAAAAGGATTTTTTTTCCATATCATACAATCTGCCACTCACAAGAACCTGAATCATGCTTCTACTATAGATGTAAATGTTTTTAAATATCCGTACCATGAACCATAGAGTACGTCAGCAAAGAAAATACACAGCACACAAACAATATGGTTCAACAATACATATTACAAAATGGCCTAAATGCATCTGTCCAACAGTGCTTGTATGCAACTCTTCTGTTGGTAAGATCAATTGGCACAGGTAAGTGGCAAAGAACCCAGGTTCAGTTGGCCACGTTTGTATGAAGGACAGGTCAAGACATTCACCTGCTAAAGCTTTAGATAAGAAATTAGTACTGATAGCTGTGAGAGGCATTGCATCTTAATAGAATTGTATGTATTGTATTGTATGTTTTAAAAATCTATTTCCTAACTAATCTAACTCTTCTACCTCCCTATCATTCCCAAGCCCATACACCCTGGCAGATGATACCCACCAGGAGGAGAGGAGCTGGTATGTTGGCGGTATGAGACGAAAGGAGGCCGAGGAGCTGCTAAGGGGGAAGAGGGATGGGACCTTCCTCATCAGAGACAGCCAGACTCAGAGAGGCTCCTTTGCCTGCTCTGTTGTGTGAGTACATTCCACTTTGCATCTTTTAGGCATTCAAAATTCAATTAATCAGGGCTCCTGACTTTTTCATTTAGGTACACTAGCACATAGGTGCAACCAATAAATGTTAATGGGTTTGTTGAGTTGTGTACTTACAATAGCCCAAATATTTCCAACAATGTTCAAACCCAGAGAAATCCATGAGCGTACTCAAGTTAATGGTGCGTTTCAATAGCTCGCCGCTGCTTCTTCCGTGATAGGGAAGTCG
Source organism: Pagrus major (assembly GCF_040436345.1). Taxonomy (NCBI): domain Eukaryota; kingdom Metazoa; phylum Chordata; class Actinopteri; order Spariformes; family Sparidae; genus Pagrus; species Pagrus major. Next base: position 24,623,022 of record NC_133225.1, on the reverse strand, counting down.
GCGAACAAGACTACATTTAAGGTGAATAAAACTTAAAAACATTATCTCATTCTGCCACGCACACGCGCTGCTCACGCAGGCAGTGTGTTCAGCCAGTTACAGTACATTAACACCCGAAAACAGAGTTCAGTATTAAATTCTCTGCAAATGTCTTTTGTTTTGATAGAAAGTTAGATATTGCACAATTCCAAAACTACCCTAAAAATATCCATATTATTATCACTTGTTGTGTTGTGCATAGAAAGTGACAAATTTCCTCTCATGCAGTGTGGATGGGGAGGTGAAGCACTGTGTGATCTACAGGACGTCCACAGGTTATGGCTTCGCTGAGCCCTACAACCTGTACTCATCGCTGAGAGAGCTGGTCCTCCACTATCGACACACATCCCTGATCCAGCACAACCAGCAGCTGAATGTAACCCTGGCCTGGCCCGCTCTCAGCCAGCAGCCCAGCTGAGACACACCAGCATGCCACCCTGATGGCACTTTCCCAAAGCTTCACTGTATTAGCACTGAGGACGCACCAATATGGACACAGTTACCACCAGGCTCTAACAGAGCACCGGTTAGTGTTGTCACCATACGAGAAAAACAATACTCACATTTAGATGTCTAAAAATCCTACACTGGTAAAAACTTTCCTGAGTAACAATCACTGAAATTGCTTAGCAAAGTTACTTGGAACAGATTTTGAACAACAGCAGTTTTAAAGACGTTTAGGTCAATGTCAGCTTTATCAGTAAACTACAATAGAGGAATATGTAGCTCCTAGCATCTGCCAGACAGCTGTTACCTTCTAATCTACTTTCTTTATTACAGCTATTATTACAAATATTAAAAACCCCATTTACTTGCCATTTGCACAAACAGCTTGCACAACAAAATTGGGATTAAGTACTTAGCAATTACAGCATTAAACGTTGAATTAAATCTTTTGCAGCAGTACTGAGGTAGTACTGACAACAATAGTACTGGTATCAGTGAGTTTTCCAAATTAATGGAAGTTATCCACTATTCCAGACACTAAATGTCTCAAGATTTTTTTCCTGAAAGGCAGGCACAAGAAATTCAAGAAAATCAAGTTTCATACCGTTCAGTTCCAGTCAAAGTCATTCTTGCCTTCTCTTAAATATTTCAAAACAATTTTGTCCAACAATCCAAATGAATGCTCCATATTGTGCTGTACCTGACATCAGACAGTACGTAGTACTCCATGTCTAATTCACTTCTTAGGAATTTGTTCAATCCCTCCAGCTGTACATTTCTTAAATCCATATGTAATCAGTGCAGTTGCAGTGTTTAGGTGCTTCTGGGAAACTGAGCTCAGGATGGGACTCTGTACTACCCAGCAGCACATATGCATTATGGGTAGTAGAGAAACACAAGCACTTTATCCAAAACAAGACACACACAGACACAGAGATGGGAACTGTGCACCGAAATACTGACTTCACATATGATGTTGCTGGTTTAGAAAAAGGTGAAAGTATTTATTTTAGTGATCAGGAATATAAAAGTTATTTTCTTACTGACATAAGTGTTCACTCAGTGGTAATTAAACTCATGTCCAGTCTTCATTCTGCACATTTATCTTCAGGACATAAAAAATGAATTTGTGAATTCTACCTCTGGGGTGTATTTATGCTTTACAGCATTGCCATTATAGCAACTTTATTCAACATTATTCTAATGGCAGATGTTGATTTTGTTTGTAGAAAAATTGGACAATCACTGTAAAGTTTGAGGAATCTGTGTTGCTTTAAGCTCACTCGTTAATATCTCAAGTGTTAGTAAAACTATATGAGCGTGTATTTACTGTGAAGTAGCACAAGGCAAATACTGAAAGCATTTCTGTGTGTTGTGTACATACAAATCCAAAAAAAAGCACAGTTTCTTAGGTATATGTGAGATTTCAGTCTGGTTCAGATCGGTCTTTGATGAGTCAGACAGGTGTTTGTAATGATTCTGTTTTGTTCTTAGGATTTTGGTTGGAGTCAGTGATCCAAGAGCTTTGATAAAATCCTGGATTTGTAGTGATAATAGAAAGTATTTTCAGATTTCGGGTTCTGGTTGAAAAGTGCCCTTAAGTGTTCTTGTTCCAGCCAGTATAATTTCCTTTGTGTTACCCTCAGGACAGGTGTCTCGTCCCGTACATAAGACAATGTTGTATTTAACCAAACACTGATGTTGTGTCTAGCTGGACACAAGGCAACAACAGCACAAGTACAACGAGAGTATAATTAACAAAGATGGTTGCTTTCATTTAACTCACTGCTTTTAAGCATCAGATTTAAATCAATATATTTAATCATTTTGTGAAAGTGAGTGTCAAACAGACCTTATTCCCCCCGCAGTTGCCAACTGAATTTACATCACACTTGGTATGAGAGGCTGCTGACATGACATAGGCCTGTATACCCATTGTTTATAATGTTTGTACTCCAAACTAATCAGGAAAACAAAGAATTTAGATCGATGTTACATTTTAGCCCCAACCAAGTACCGCTAGAAACTTGAAAAATAAAGACACAGACACTAAAAATGTATATCAGAATTATACATAGTATTTAAAAAAATACTGTTACTTCAACTTCTTCACATAAAGACTTATGATTGACCAAACAGGTGTAAAATTATTAATATGACTGCTTGAATTATGCAGCCATTTTAACTAGCTTTGCTGGCAAATGAGCTACCAGCTAACAAGCTGTGATTCCAGCTATAGTGGACCAAATAAGAGTATATTACCATAAAATGTGAGAAAATTATGATATTTCATTTCACTTGTTAGATAAGTGTTGGTACATAGCCTTCTGTGTTAGGTATAATCAAAATGGTTTTGGAAAATTACATTTATAATGATAAATATCATTTTGAAATGAAAATTGTTTACATTTCAGCCTGGAGGGACTAACAAGGACCCCTTTGATAGTGCACTTTGTGAGCAGAAATGAAGTGGCGCTTGTGGGTTACAGTGATTCATTCAAATTATTTTTATAGGAAAAAAATACATTGGTGATTAAATATAGCCAGTATAGGTTGCCCATTAATTTGATAAGCATCTATGAATCGTTGCTTTAAATTTTGTCACTGGTTTGATAACAATTTTTTCCTAGTTCAAGTATTTTTTCTGTTCAATGGGTTTCCTAAAATGCACTTCTATCTTCGGTCATTATTACGCGTATGTACACTTGAAGTTATGAGTTTAATGCCATTAAGGGAGTTGGAAAAAATGAGTCAAGTTCCTACTTTGTGGCAGTGAAAAGGTGTAAATGTTTGATTTTGCATGCCACTGTTGTGTAAAGGATTACCTAGGTATTAGATGTATTACTAATCACATTATGGACATCATGGGTGGGTACTGTTTTGATATCGGTTCTGGTACTATAAGTTCACCACCAGCTATAAAAGATATGTTTTGTTACCCTTCCTTGATTTGGTTAGCCGTAATATGTGATATACTCAACTTTTTCCTCTCATTTTTGTTGTGTTTTTGTTTTGTTTTTTGCTTTGTCTCCATCATTGGTGCTAAGCACTCATTGCTGTAGTTTTCCTAAAACACACCTCTCCAAGGTCACGTGTCAGTCATACAGTACGAGTGATACTGCAAATGGAAAAGCTTTCTTGTGGGGTTGTGATCTGTTGTACTTGTAAACCCAAAAATCTGAGATAAAGTATTGCACCTTAGTAACATGTCAGGCGTTACCTTGCACAGAATGTGGACACAGCGTGCCACAACCACTAGATGGCGGTGCAAGCCGGACTTAACCTTTGTTACGTTACTCCTTAAAGCAAAGAAGCAAATTTTGAAATTGTGATCAGCAGTTCATGCTGTTTTGTAATACTCAGTGCTTATGTTCAAGCAGTACTACACTTTGTGTATGTGTAGAAATTAGGACTCTGTAACAGTGGTGTAGTCTAAAATAAAATAGAGGGAATACTGGTAAGGGACACATCACTCACATCGACTGAGCTTTATTTTTTGTTAATCTAAATGTATTAATTTAAAACACTTTTTAAAAAAAAATCTTATTGTAAATTGTTACACAGTAGACATGGGTGGATGCACCTAAATGACTATTATTATATAAATGGTGCACGTCTGGCATGTGAAACCTAATCTTAGGCATCTGTTCCTCTGTCATTTAGGATATCTGTATATTTTTTACTTTTTGCACACTGAACAACTTAATTGGGTGTCAATTAAGTCCATAACTTGGAATATACTATAAATGTGAATTTGAAAAGAAACTTTACAAATCCCAGTTAATTATGTAGCAGGAATACAGAAAAAGCTTTTATGTGCACAAACATAGACTACACCACTGCTCTAGATTTAAAGCATAGCATTTGCACACAAGTATCTCATATGAGGTGGAGATACTATGACTATCTTCATGTACATCCACCCTGTTACTGAAACAGGTGGACATGTGGTGCTGCTAACTATGGACAAGTTGCTGATGAGATTGATATGTCATAGCACTGATAAAGCACTGATGAGTTTTTATGGGTTTTCAAAAAAATTCTGTCTCTAATAGGCTGACCACTTAGTAGTATTTAGTTCTGTAAAGTCATACATTTGTCACAGTGTGTGCACAATCTGGGTCTTTTTCTGTTTATACTGTCTCTTTTTGTAACCTTACTGTTTTATCATTGTGCAAACTAAAATGAATTAGAGACATACCGAAAACACACTACAAAATGATCACTGTAGGAGAATAACTGGTGTCTCATATCATAAAATGTGTCATGAAGTACTTGCAGATGCAATCATGTTAAGTCATTCTCTGTCAAATTAATATTTATATTATAGGTTTCCAGGTGCTAGCTATCTTGGTAAGCTATCAGGCTAGCTTGCTGATCTTTCAACATCGTAAATGCCATGTTTATGAATAACGAGAGGAAAAATTAGTGTTTGCTTTTTATGTTTTTATTTTTAGAGTCCTGTTTTCTTTATTTAAATTTGCCAGTTTCGTAGCATCTCACCAAGGAGGTTTAAAATCAATGAGATCTGTTCTTATTTCAGATTTCTTTTGTGCCGGATACAGTGGTTTATGGCATGGAAGATTGAGTCAGCCAAACTGGTGTATGATGCTGACTTCAAATAATTAAGACCCACTTGGATGTCCTTAGGAAGGACTTCCAGTTTTGTTAATCAAGTCCATTAACCTGGGTTGCTGGAATTGATTGAAGATGGAATTGATTGATGAGCTTGATATGAGGAGATGCAGAAAAGACATGACAGCTATGGTGTACGTGTTGAAAGCTCTGTGGTGTAATGAAATGGTGATGGTTTTATCTGTAATAATGCTAGGTTTAATTTGTAAGGAAGTTAATTTCTAGATTCTGTAGGACTACAGGAAGTAGAGTGTCACAGGTAGAGAAGCAGAGGGTGTGGGCGTGAAAGCTGGGATTGTGGATGGACATGTAAATGTTTGATACGGATACTGTTTAGGTACAACGTTAGACATAGTTAAGTGAAGGAACTGGTAATGTAGGTACAGTATAAGAGGTATATAGATGGGTTTGGTATTATGTTGGAGATAGATAAAGTTAATACGTATTGGAACAGGGAAGGTTAAGGGTTTTTTGTGGTTATGTGTACGGTAAGAGGAGGGAAGTCGTATGTGCATTCACACTAGGGCTGCACAATTAAATCGCAAAATAATTAAAATGTGTCACAAAACAGTGTTTAAATTACATTTTGTAGTGCTGCAGAGATGCTCTGGCCTACAGATGCTTGTTCTCCAGATGTAATAAAATATGTTTGTTTGGCAGAGACTGGAAGAAATGCCACATCATCATGATTTTACTAGTTTTTCAATGACAATGAAAATCGTGATGTAAAATTAAATAATCCATAATTATCATGAATTATATCAGAATATCTGTATAAATAATCGCAATATGACTTTTTGACCATATCGTGCAGCACTAATTCATACACTCCTCAGCTGTCATTCTCCATCAACTCTCTTCCATGCCATAGACACGGTGGGATCTAGCAGTCGAATTTGTCAAACAGAAAACACAACATTTCGGGGGATCAGATTGTTTTAAGGTGGGAAGATCATGAAGGTTTTTTAATGTTTGAAATCCAGTGAACTAATATATTTAGACAGGTTTTGTTTCACTTTGAGATGTGCATATGATCAAATACCTCGACTTGTCTCTGCATCACATAGTCAACATAGAACTTGTTGAAAATGTTGTTTCTGTAACTTTGACTTTTAATTTTCCCAATGTGGCTATATGGACTTGTCTTTCTGCTTTAATCTGAAGCATTTAGCTGCCCTTCGTTTATAGCCTGTTGCTGTGAGAAAATACTGTTATTGTAAATGTTCATTTACTGTACCGATTATGCAACAACATTCAACTTTTTGGAAATAGCTTGTGTTTTCTTTAGGAGTCATATCTGAGGAAAAGTGATGGTTTCAAAAAAATTTTTTGTTGGTGTGAAACCTGACTTGACCCACTTCAGAACATCATTGTTCATGTATGCACTTTCAGATCCCCAAATAAATTTGAGATGATGGTTGAATGAAAAGTTGTGAGTATATTTTGATAACCTGAGGATTTCAACACACTCCCTTAGCGGTGGTGTTTGATTAAACAGGAGGGGCCTGGATTAACAATGTATATACACACATCACAAACACCATTTACTAATAACATAATAAACCCAGAGCAAAACTGCTAGATTACACACTACAAAGACTGGAGACACCATGTACTGTGCCACTGTGCCACATGCTGTGCTTTACAAGCATCAGAGCATTTAATGCACATAGATTTACTGTTTGTAGTAGTAATACTCCTAGACCCTGCTCTTCGTATGTGGAAAACCGAATTATCCAGATTATAAAGTTGATGATTTGACATTAATCTGGATTTTTTTGGGATCTTTAAAGCTGGTTTAAAACCCATCTGGAACTGCTGTTAGAGCAAAAAATCCTACGGCCCAAACCTGCAAAAGTGCAGGTTTATTAACAGATCGCCATGAAGAGAGTGAACCACATACGCACATTAAATAATTTTCAAATAGGAATGGCATGCTGTCTTAGATTAACAACAAGTGTTGATATGAATCTGATTTTACATGGAACATGCTGGTAACTACACTTTCTATACAACTCATACAGTATACAACAAAATAAAAATTTGTACACTAAAAAGACAAAAACATGACTTCCCATTGATTGTTTTGCTTTAGGGTGTTTTAGTCTGGTTTGGTTCAATAATGAAAGTTTGGTTAAATAATGAATTTATTATAGGTCTTCTGAAAATGTGACCAAATCTGCTGGCTCAGCAGAAGGATTGGAGATAATCCTCCTTCTTCATTATTCCATTTACTTTCTTTAGAGCAGCAGATCCACTGGCCATCAAAACAGCCCCACAGCATAATACTACCACCACCATGCTTGACAGTAGGTACGGTGTTCTTAGAGTTAAAGGCCTCCCCTTCTCTCCTCCAAAAAACACTGCTGCTCATTGTGGCGAAACAACAAAATTTTTGTTTCAAACGACCACAGAGTTTTCCTCCAGAAGGTTTTTTCTTTGTCCATGTGATCAGCAGCAAACTTCAGTCGAGCTTTAAGGTGAGTCGAGCTTTATTTTGGAGCAAGGGCTTCTTTCTTGCACAGCAGCCTCTAAGCCCATGTTGATGCAAAACACACTTGACTGTGGACACTGACATCTGTCGTCCAGCAGCTTCTAATTCATTGCAGACTTGCTTTTTGGTCGACTCTTGACCATCCTGACCAATTTTCTCCCAGCAGCAGGTGATAGTTCGTGTTTTCTTCCTGATTATGGCAGTGACACAGCTGTGCCATGCCTTGCAATCTGCAAAGTAACTAGTAACTAAAGTAATCAAATAAATGTAGTGGAGTAAAAGTAGCTACAATACTTGCATAGAAGTATAAAGTAGCAGAAAATGGAAATACTCAAGTAAAGTACAAGTATCTCAAAATTGTACTTAAGTACAGTACTTGAGTAAATGTGATTAGTTACATTTCATCACTGCAGATCTATGTAGGTAACATAAAAAAACTGCCTGATTGAGGTTCACACTACAGTTTTATCTTTTTTCTCATTTTTTGTCAACTTGAAATCCTTTGTTGTCACTGGGGCTGAGACAAAATCAAAGTCAAAGAGCAGGACACCAACCACTGACATCAGAATATAAGAGGTACAACCATGTGGTCAAAGATGAAAACTGAAGAGAAGTTGGACTGGTAGAAGCACGTTGTGCCTGGAAAACACACTGACAATCACCAAACACAGCACAGACATGGTCAACAGAGTGAGTCTTACCTTTGAATGAAGCTCTCCTCAGGCCATCAGGCAACTACATCTGTTCATGTTGGTCATGTTCCCAGGCTCAGGGAGCATTTCATGTTCCACCTGCTAATGCCGAGTTAATAATCCATTATTTTTGAAGCATTTTGTCCCGGAAATGGCAGTGAAACAGGTTTTTAATCAGAGAACACGAGTTCACATGGTGAATTAATATGTTGACAGCCGGGCTGAAGCTGCTGAGTTGCCGTTCGCCTTCTCCTCGTAGCTTTCCTCCCGCCATTTTAGTTACGTGAATTAGCATAGAGCTGCTCAGCTTGTCGTCCTGACCCACCGAGCCCCGGTCTCATTTACTGCCTGATATCGTCCACCAGCATCCAGAGGAAATACTTGCTTCAGAGGTTGTCCGTGTCCCAGTGTTTTCACCGAATAACAAGTAAACATATGGGGACTTTTCGAGCTCTGTTGAGGAGACATTTAGCTAGGTTACAGACTCTGAGCGGCCCAACCATTAGACAGTGGTGGTATTTAAAAAAAGTTGCATATTTGGTGAAAATAAAAAAAGGACAGGGCAGGTGAGCGTCTCGGAAACAGTTTAAGAGATTTTACATCAATGTCGGACGTTTGTAAAGTAATAAACTCCGGCCTGAACCTGAGCGCAGGTGAATTCAGGTTGAATCCGAAATCCAAGAGAGCCAGTTTCCTCCTCGTGCATTAGCGGCTGTTTTTCCATTTAATTCTGCAAAATGTTGAAATATTGTGGGTTTGTGTCCTTATTTTTTAATTAAATAGATATCTACTGTTGAACTGGCTTATACATTTTAAGCTAATCATTGTTTAAACAAAAAAATAACAAGATTTTTCATTAACATACAAGAACTACACTTCCCATGAGACTTTGCTCAACTTCAGTTTGGAGTTTCTGTACCGTTCAGACGATTCTTTGTTTTTTATGCCTTTTAAAAAATAGTATTTCATCTAATGATGAATAAGGGTAGTTGCTTGTAAACCATGTTCTGCTCGTCTGGGACCACAAGAGGGAGGCCACTTACAACAACCCCAATAATACCCAGTACTTCAGTTGGAGATTTGATCAAAGAGTTGTCATAACATTTGCGAATCTTTTTTTTTCTTTTTTCGTGTTTCATCATGCATATTTGTCACTAACATCAAGACTTAATTCTACAGGATTAAAGTGCTCCAATTAATCCTAATTTGGAACAGCCACAAACTATTTATTGTCGTTTTCCTCCTATTCATGGAGCGAGAAGTAGGAGTGTCCGAGGATCCTTGAAGGCAGCAGCGGTCAGTCACACCTGGTGTTGATCGTGTGGTGATGGCGCTGGTTTATTAGAGACGGTCCTGTGGAGGAGGAGCAGCTTCAGACATCTCCCCTCAGTCACTGTGTGGACAGCTGATCTCAAACATGAAGCAGTCAGGACTGTTTGTGGTGTTTCTGCTCCTCTGTGTTGACCGGAGAAGCTCCGGCTCTCATCCCAAACCTTCCTGCCGGTACCCTCCATCTCAGTGGTGTCGATCTCTGGAGATAGCGATAGAGTGCAGGGTGAGTAGAAGAAACACACTGGGGCACATCTACAGTCAGTGGAGGCATGTCGGTCATTAAACATGTTGGGTCACTACAAAAAATGCTTAAATATTCACTTTAATGGTGAACACAAACAAAACTCAAGACAATAACTTTATTTTTTGTTACTGGGTGAAAATGTGGAACAAAACGAATGAAATAAAAGTTTAAAATTTGAAAAGGATTCTATCCTTTACCAGATTATTTGCAGGTATTTCTTAATTATTGCTTCAAATGTTATTGAAATGGTAGAAATATTAAGTGTGCAACTGCAAAATATTAAAATATGTTTTTATTGTTATTTTCCATTTTGTCAGCTGTGGCCTACTTTTCAGATGCATTTTGACATATTAATCTTAAATCTTATCTTATTTTCAATATCTGAAATCACCTAAACAGTTTACCAACTCTTCCAGAAGAAATGGGGAAACACTGATTGTTGTTTAATATTAATGAGTGCAATAATGTTAATATAATTGAGCATCCTAGTCCGAAAACAGGAAATGTTGAGTTCAAGGTCTCCCTGGGTTTAAATGAGAGTCATGCTTCAGAAATTGAACGCCAGTGGTTCTTCATGTGACCGGCGGAGTGGCTCTAAGGTCAAACACTGAATCAGTTTAAACTGAAAGGCTGGAAAATAAACGGTACACAGAGTGCTTTATGTTCATTGTTGAGCTCCAGACTTTATAATCAGGCTTTTATTGATTAATTAGGTGTCATGCTGCAACTCCGCATGTACGTGAACTATACTTAAGTCTGCTTTTATCTGAAGAGTAAAAATGTAGAAAATGCCTGCAGTGATATCTTTAAAAAAGCCTATTTTACACCCACAAAACTCAGTTTACAAGAGAAAGAAACAAAGAGAAAGCTGTAATCAGTCAATCTTTTCTTTTGTAGACTAACCTGTTGGATTCATCATCCCCCTAAACAGGATCTACTCCACTCTTACTTTCATTAGTGTGTGGGAAAAAAATTGCCCCCCTTCTTAATGGCATACTTGTAAAATGAGTCAGTATTATGTTTTCATCTGTGACATTATTTCACAAATTTTAACCAGTTAACTAATTTAAATGTCATTTTCTATTTTCTTTTTTACCAAACTTTTAAAATGTAACTACACTAACAATAAAACTAAGAGAATTTACCATTTTTTTTTTTTTTTTTTTTTTTGACAAACTGGGTCATAGGTACACCAGTGCTTATGTTTTTATTAAATATGTATTCTTTTAGTAATTTTCATTGATTAAAAGTCATGACTGAATAAACAAACTGACCTTTAAGGACGACACAGGTTCATACTGTTTTACTTTGTTTGTATGTGGCAGACCCTGCCACCTTTTTCTAGCTTCAAACAGTGTTCTGGGGAACTTATTTTCCTCTGAGAACAGCTTGTTTATTCAGTTATGGAAAAAATAAATATTTCTGAGTTTTATTATTACCTCATTAATATTGTAAATATTAAAATTGATATTAAAAAGAGTTTGAATCTCTTCTTAAAAACTACATTGGGCCCCTTTTTTAAGAAGATACACAGGTTGTGCAAAGGTAGAAACTGCAGTCGAAATGCAGAAACAAAAGGTTTTTGGTTTTATTAATGTTTTTGATTTAACTTGGAAAGAAGTGTCTCTTTTTCTAAAGTTGTGGCCAACACAGCGAGCACGGTTGCAGGCGTAAAACAAACATATGCAGGGCACTTTAGTTTTTTAAGGGCAGCATGCAGGGCTCATATATCTGTATTTCTTTTTTTATAAACTTGAATTTTAACATATTTTGGCACAAGTTACTGTCTTGTTTTGGGTTTTGTTTCAGGTTCAGAAGCAGTGTATGGAGGTGAATGCCACTGGACCGAACAAGTCTGTTCCTCCAGTTTCTGTCACTCTGTACTATGAGAGTCTGTGTCCAGCCTGCAGAGTCTTCATCAGCCAGCAGCTCTTCCCCACCTGGACCATTCTGAACGACATCATGACCGTCACTCTGGTCCCCTACGGCAACGCTAAGGTACACTGAACCTCGTTAAAGTGTCTGAAAGTGGAGAGAAGATTTCATGTTATCATTTCAACAGGAATATTGCTCTCCAGTTAATTATATAAATATCACAATATCACCTTCCTTCTGTTGTAGGAGCTTCCATCAGCAAACTCTCCCTTCACCTGTCAGCACGGAGAGCCTGAATGCAGAGGAAACATGATCGAGGTTTGATCACCTGTTCTGCAGCTCTGTCACGTTTTATTAACACAGAAACACAATGACTTTAGATTGACTGCTGCTGTTCCTCAGGCCTGTATCATCCATCTCACGGGACACTCAGCATTTCAGATCATCCACTGCATGGAGTCTGCTGCAAATGTTCTCAACGCTGCGCAACCTGTGAGTATCTACAGAAAAAACAATAGATTGTATCTCATCTGCATAGTTTTGGCCGTGAATCTCATTTTCATAATGAAGCAGAAATGGATAAAGAAAATACAGAAAGAAAATAAGTTTGAGATAACTGATGGAAGAAAATGCAAAGGGAGATGAGAAAAATACATTTAACACAGAAAAAAATTATAAATGAAAAGGAAAATTAAATGGGAAAATAAACACTTGAGTTGATACAAAGGTAAATAAAAACAGAGGCAAGTGACAACAGAAATATTAATTTGTCACATTTTATATATTAAATAATGCCTACACTCATTTCCAATATTGTTTTTGTTGTATTTAATGGCATTAATTTATTCATTAACCATTTATTTCTTTGATTTTTGGAAGTTTGTCCTCCATAAAAGACTCCTGTTATGACTTGAGTCAAAAGTATTCAGGAGGAAAACCAGTCGTATGAGCTGTGTGAAGTGGAAAGTGTTTGGTATAAATTCCGATGATTTAAAGAAAGTCAATGTTCCACTAAATGGCCCCCAAAAAAAAAGCAAAAAAATTCTTGCCTTCAGATGAGTAAAAAGTGTTTAATTTGTACTTTTACGTATTTTAACTTTGTCACAAAGTCTGAAAAAAAGTCAGATAGATTACCGTATTGATTATTTATTCAAATTTTTCCAGCGCTTTTTAAAATTTTTTTTTTTTTTTTTTTACTTTTTAAGCAACACAAAACATACCAAAAATGCAGGAGCAGTAGGTAAAACTTAAAAAAGCATCAGGACAAACATCTGAGGTGTAACCGTGAACCAACAGTTATGAGGTGTGCAGAGTTAAACGATTTTAAAAACAGACTCTGGATGTGTTTTGTTGCTGACGTCCTGTCCTGTCATCTCAGTGTCTCCAGCTGTACGCTCCCTCTGTCTCCTGGTCCACTGTTGACTCCTGTGTGAGGGGAGGTCTAGGAAAACAGCTGATGCACGACAACGCCGCCATGACCAGAGCCCTGAAGCCCGCCCACACACACGTGCCCTGGGTCACCTTCAATGGGGTAAACACTGAAGGCACTCTGGATAAACGGTGTTACAAAGAAGTGATAAAGAGTTCTAATTATGGCTTTTTTTTTTTTTTTTTTTTTTTTTATGAAAAAGGCCAAATTATGAATTTGTAAAGTCCAAAGCCTTGCAGCAGTGGAGGAAGTATTGAGATCTTTTAGCCAAGTAAAATTACTAATACCACTCTGTAAAAATACTTTGTTACAAGTCTTGCATTGAAAATGTTACTTTAGTAAAAGTATATAAGTATTATCAGGATAATGTACTTAAAGTATTAAAAGTGAAAAGTTAAACGTCCCCAGTGACTGTTTTACCATTATATCATCAGATTATCAATACTTGCATGATTTTTCTTTAAAACATTTTTTTGGACTGCACCTAATTATCATCATTATCGATGAATCTGCTGATTGTTTTCTCCATTCATTTTAGTTTTTGGTTTGTAAAAATTCCCCAAAAAGTGAGAAATGCAATAGGACACCTTCATGATGCTTCTTTTGTTAAACAACTAGTACAAAATTATTAGAAAACAATACAATTATTAAAATAATTTAGAGGAAAAACAGCAGATCCTCAGATTTGAGAAGCTGGAAGCAAGAAATGTTTTACATGAGAAAAAATTGCTTAACGGATTATTAAAATATTTGCCAAAAAATTGTCGTTTCAGCGCTACCTGTTTATTTTCTATATATTTATGTGCAGAACTCTTAATTTATCAAGTAACTAAAGCTGTTGAATAAATGTAGTGCCGTTAAAAACAGACGGTGTTTGCATGAGAAGAAAGGACTCGAGTACAAGTACCTTAAATCTGTACAGCACTTGAGTAAATGAATTTAGTGACATTACACCACTGTTGAGTTGTACAGAGACCATTTTAACCATTTCCACTACATTTTCAAAGAAAATCTTGTTGCTAAAATTGTGATTAATTAACTGAACAAATATTTGGACTCAGCTATGATATATTTTGGGGTGAGCTGAAAAACAGTCTTGATGGTGCTGATTAAAAGTTGAAAAGTAAAGAAGAAACTAAATGTAAATGATCTCGGGTTCATCATGAAAAATGTAGTTTGGGATTAAACTCTCCGTCTGACATGATGTTGAATAAACGCTGTTACTGATCAAAAATCAAACTGTTGTTTCAGGAATACACAGAAGAGAAGGAGGACAAGGCGATGTCGTCTCTTTTCCATTTGGTTTGCCAACTTTACAAGGTGACCACTTCAATGTTTCTTCTTTTCTTTCTTGTTACTGAAACTCTACTTTGGGATATTTGAGTAATCAGTAATGGTATAAATACAGGTGAAGGACTTTGGAGAATCCCAAAATAATATTATTTAATTAAAGGAAGGAAGCCTGGGGGAGAGGAAACTTATATCAGAATCTCAACATAATAGTTAAAAAAAAAAATAGATCATATATGTATATTGTGTATATTTGTCACTTAGTCTGATGTTTCAGTACAGTAACATCATCTTCACCTGTGACTGAAGTGATTGTGTTTCTGAATATGTGTGATGTGACTGTTTCTGTGTGTTTTTTGTGTTTTCAGGGGGTGAAGCCTCCAGCCTGCACTGGAGCCCCGGTCAGACTGAACAGAGGCTTCTGCTGAACAACTTTAACCTGCAGGAAAACAACTAAATATAACATACATACAATAGTGTACCAAATATCTCCATAAAAACCATACTAACATGCATGTGAAATCATACAGTAAATGTTTGTGTCTTTTGAAGTGTAATAAATCCGTCTTGTCTTGCATAAAAAATTTTGATTGGGTTTTTAAAATGTAAATAAAGTCAAAGAAAGAACAAACACAACCAGTCTGATAAATTTCCATATAATTTATTGGCATTTTCCACTTAAAACACCCTGAACTCCCAAGACTCTTTTGGCTTAAAATAAGGAACAAAAATATAGTTATTTTCTTTGACAAAACATTGGAGTGGCAGATGTATACATACTCGTAAAGTATACTTGATTTTTAGGCTCCAGAACATAAAATCAAATGTCCTATGTTACAGTACTTTGTCTCAACAGACACGTTTTAAAGAATAAATATCCTTTATAGAAGTTCGCACAACACAGAGAGGCTGAGAAAACGAGACAGCGTGAACATTAATGGTGGCAGTATCAGCGCGACACGATAACGGAGCGAGAGCAGGAACTCTGCTGCTCGTTAACACATTTAACACTGTATGGCACTGATGTCTTCCTGTAAAGAGCCACAGCTCTGTGTTTAACATGCTGCTGTGACGCCTCAGATCACCGAGCTGCAGACGGTATATTCAGCTGACTGGAAACTGTTAAATCGACTGTTAAAGTGACGCGTTTTCTTATTTCAAGTTTTATTCATGTTAAGCTTAGTCGTGTTCATGGTCTTCCTTCCTCACTGACTCTCACCATTACCTCAAATTAAATTACGTTTGAAAATCTTTGAAACATTGGGGATAATGTAAGTACACAGCTCAACAAAATTTTTAACAAGGTTACTACTGTAAGATGTTTTCATGGTGGCTGTCGCTGCTAGTGGGCTTTGGTGTTTTCCAGACTAACTGGAAATGTATGAAGTCATCACTCGATCAAAACTAACAGATTGTGTTTACAATGGAGTGGATCACTGCTGTGTTTTAGCTATCACTCAGAGGGAAGCACAGAGTTTGATTTAGATAAAACATTTTTAAAGATTTTTACTTTTTAGTTTGCTTTTTTTGCTTTAAATTGTACTGTACTGTTGTATTGTTAAGAACATACTTTCTGAAAACATTGATAATTCAAACAACTATTGGACATACGACTAGGAACTTTGACTGGCTGTTTCTGTTATAGTTATTAATGCCTGTCGCCAGGTGGGATAAATCATTAAATTAAAACACTATTTATGGCAGAGTATGAGGAGAGAAGCAATTCTGTATTCTGGTGGTATGGCACTAAAATAAGGTTTCACCATTGTCATCTACATCCTGCAAACGGTATTAAATGTCAGATCAAGATCTTTATTACAGGACGTGTTGGTGCTCGTACCACTTTTGTCTACAGGGGGCGCCACAATCAACACAAAGTGAAAATTACTTGTAGCAGCATTAAGAAGCCGAAGGTGTAATGATTTTTTAATGACTGTTGCTTCATATTTTTTAATATAATACAAAGTCCAGCTGTATGAACTCCTTTATCTCAATTCTAGTCAAACTAATGTGAAGAAATGTGCTTTTTAACCAGTGTTAAGCAAGTATTATAACAGCAGACAGCAGCAGGGTTATTGGGTCCATGGGACTGGTAGTTGAACAGGCGGTGAAATATTCAGAGACATTTGGTACCAAAACCTAAATAATAAAAGTTTAAATCTAGCTAGGCTGCTTTCTTAACAATACAATAAAAAAAAGTGTTTAATGTAAAACAAAAATAACAGTGATGGTTTTGCTGTTTTTAGACCTTAAGGTTTGTTGCTGGAGTGATGCTGAAGAAAAGGCCACAAGGGTCAGAAAACAGAAGGGATCATCAGCTTTCAAGGCAATCTGCCCTCTAGATTCTGACATTTCTTCTTTTTAACTTCTACTTTTGCCTGTTGAAAGAGGTAACGTCTCAACACGTCTGAATAAACAACACATTAGAAAACTCAAGCTGCTGAGGATTACATGGCGTTTTCATCGTGGGGTTTTGAGGGATTTTGACACTAGAAATCTCAACATAACGCGTAATCAACAAAACTCGGCGTCATGTTTAACATTTAACTTAATCTCTCAGATTATCACAACAAATATTTCTATAGTCAAAATGACCACAGAATGATTACGAGGACAGAACCAGAATATTGCCCCTGTCTTTAAGAATAGTTTTCTATTTGTATCCGGATTCTTTGTGATTCCTACTTTTCCAGTTTTCCAGAACTGCAGCTCAAACGATTCTCTGAGTCTCTGCATGTTAAAAACAGCGTAATGGTCCTTTAACATTCGGCTCCAACCACTCCTATCACATGTAAGGCTGATCAATAAAGCTTACTAGCTGAGTTAATGAAATACTGTTAGACTAGTGTTTTCTACAACTGCCTGACCAGGAAGTGCATTGTTTCTTGTGTAGTGCTCGTTTGCTTCCTGGTCTTTCTACCTCGGTGACGGCGACATTAAACATTGCTCTACACTGAATGTGGACAGAAAGAGTCCTGAACTCCTGAAACTACACACATTCTCAAGTCTCAGCTGTCTGATTAGGAAAGAGCTGAACAGACTGATCATAAGTTGCACAAAATCTAGTAAATTGTCTGCTTTAAATACTGTTTACATGTATCATTCGTAAAAACTAACACTATAAAGTCAATGACTCTGATACAATCATCAGGTTAAAATCTCTAGTGTAAAAATGTACAGCATCGTAGGCTGGCAGGTGTTTGTGTGTTTTCAACACTTATGGCACACAGTTATCCCCGTCGAGCACTAACTACCAAATAAGACTGAAAACCTGATGGGACACAATCTGTTGAGTCTGAACTACAGGTGATTCATTTCTGTCAGAAACTGTGCTCCTTCTGATCTTCTGATCTGGAATTATAAGAAAAAGGATATAACTTTACATTTAAAATAACAAAATCAGCCTTAGACATCATCAAAATTGTTATTTTAAACATCAGTATCAGCCCAGAATCTCTTTCTTCTACAACTGCTTAATAGTGTTGCTTAAAGCCTCTGCGCTACTTTGAGCCTTTGGACATAAAAACTGATTGTAGCCAACATTTGCAGTTATAAATCTGACTTTAAAAAGAAAGTGCAGCCCAGGTGGATCCATTTTTAAGTTGACAGAGTTGTTTGTTTTTTTTACTGGTTAACAATAAAAACTTTGAACTCATACCTCATGAAAGGGAGGTGCAAATACTTCACTAAAGAAGTCAGAAGGAGTCTTATAATTCCAACAGTATCTGACCACCAGGAGGTTGTGAATTTTGGTGTCCGTCTAATCCTCTGAAGTTATTTTCCTGCCTGGCCTTCTGGTACCTCGAGTCAGATGTCCTGTGCTGTGTTGGTGTGATCAGTAGGCCTACAGCGGGTGAAGCCCTTTGTGTGACTGAATAGAAGAGCTGAAGGGCAGAGACGGTAAAGTGCTACTGCGGACCGGAGGCACCCTGATAATAAAAAATGCTTTTCAAGCACATAAACACAGACGAGACCAGCAAATGTACAACAACAGAACAATGACACCGTTTCAAATCATCTCAGGTAAAAAAATAAACTCATTATACAGGTGGTGTCTTTTTGTATATTCAACAGGTGAGACTGGGCTACAGTCTTCTTCAGTGTTCAATCTCTGCGCTGCTACAAGCTGGTTTAAATATATATTATTTCATTGCTTCAGTTGCCAAATTTTCTCTTAAAGGGATTTAATTAACTGTAGAGACACGCAGGTTAAACAAAGTCTCAGGTGTCTCTGGTTTGGAGGTAAATCAAACAGGACAAACAGTTTGGGGTCGGGGGTATCCACTACATCCATGCTACATTAGATTTATGTTTCTCTTCATACCCTGAGGTTTAGGTCCATCGATTCTCTTGCTTCAAATCTACATTGTGTATTTGGTAAAATGATTCATCTCTCACATCATTCTTAAGCAAAGAAATCATTCGCACTTATTCCAACCGGACTCTATCTCTATCTAAAATGAAAACTATGGTGCAAAATAATTTCCAAGACCCTGTCGAACCACAGCGATCCTCGCTCGCTGCTCATGTCTGAATGTCTCAAACAGTTATTTTGGAGGAAGACATTTCCTTTACCTTTTGTTCTCGTTAAGTGCTTCACGCCTTCACTCCACTCTTCTTCCCAGTTAAAATGCAGCAGTCTTTGTCTGGGACGCTCCGAACTGAAGCTACAACGAAGCAGGACGGGACATGAAGGCCAATCAGGCACCCAAAGAGAGGCTAAAACAATTTGTCTCGTTAATATAGAAAATAAAACAGTTCTCCAGAGAGGGTGTCTCCAGTGTAAAGGGACTGTAGTGACTTTACAGACTTTATTGGTGAAGGCCTGCCCTGCCTCCGTCTCACTACATTCAGCACTCGTGTCTCTCAGGCAGGGCAGGTTGTGCTGGTTGTTACGTGCCCATACGCAGGCAGGCCACCCCGTCGCCCTCCTGGCTCAGTTCTGTGTCCCTGTCGGCGCCCTCCAGCGTCCTGTGGGGGCTCCGCACCGACATGGCAGCCAGATTCAGGGTCCGAGACGGGTGAGGCGAGGGTGGACGGTACCTGCTGGTGCTGCGGCGGGGGTCTGGAGACAAGGAGGGGGAGGAGGAATCCTGGTGTCGCTCCCCGCCTGAATGGGGCTCCTCCTCTAGGGGGCTCTCCAGGTCCGACTCCACCTCCAACTCCTCCTCATCCTCCTCTTCCTCCTCCAGAGTGAGTTCAAACTGGAACTTGTCCCCTCCTCCTCCTCCTCCTGAAGGGATGGCTCCTCCTGCTCCAACAGCTTCTCCTCCTGAACCAAGCTCTGCATGGTGCTCCTCCGGGCTGGAGGGCGACGGACTGCGGGGGATCATGCTTTGGTACCACTCCCTGTTGTCCTCCAGCGTGTCCAGGATGTCCTGGGCATCAGGGTGCACCAAGTCGGCCCAGGTCTCCCACAGAGGGTGGACAATGTAGTCGATAAAGCCCACCTAGTCATAGAAACAACATAAATAAATAGTATGAGAGGAGTGAAATATGAAACTTGATAATAAGGGTATCACAATTTCGATTATAAAATCGGAAATTGATCGAAATGAGACTTCAATTGCAACAATCGAAATCAAGTGCAGCAACGACCCTGTCAACCTTCCTGCTGGATTTTGGTGTCGTTTATCTCTGTAGATTTATCTGCTTCTGTCCTCTGCTGTCTGTCCTTGCTGGAGTTTGTCACATTAAGAGGGGCTTCATGGTGCATTCAGGTGCATGTCTTAAACTCTGGGCCTTACCTGGGTTTTCTCTATAGAGGCGTTGTGTTTGTCACACATGGGACTAATCTCCATGCCCTTGTCCCGCTCTCGGTCTCCCTGGGTGAAGAACTCCACCATGATGCGGTCCGTCCACTGTCGGTAAAGCTCCAGCGGTTTGGTCGGGTTGCTCAGGTCGGCACAGTGGACCATGTTCTGCAGAACCTGGAGGAGAGATAATCAGTCAGACACACTTCAGGCTGGTTTTCCTTTGTCAGATATGCCCTGTTTTCAAAAACTCACCAACAATAACTTAGAAAAGGTGGCAATAACTTGAGGAATGTAAGTAGAATTCCATTTATTACAGATATAACTTGACCCAGTTCTGATTCTGCTAAAACACAGTGAAGAATAGTCCACAACTCTGTCGAGGTGCAGTTACTGCTAAATGTCCAGCAGGCAGCAGCACCTTTACACTAACTGACTCAGTTTGTTGTGAATGAAAAAAAAACATGCTGCTGCCAATGCCCGAGATCTGCTGCTTACTAAATACTGCTCACTTTTAATTCAAAAGACTTGAAGTTTAAAACTGACTCCATTCACTGATGGTGCACCTTAAAATCAGACTGAACTGCATAAGTGAACAGAGATTGTACACATACAATATTTTTTGTAACACCATGGACTTTGATGTAATATGTATATTCTGATATTCAGTACCAGCTGGGGCATTCTCACCTGGATGCGGTCAGAGTAGTTGTCCAGCAGCAGAACTCCCAGACTAGTCACCTTCTTGGTCTCAACCATCGTCTTCATGTCAGCCAAGAAGTTCATGTGTTTGGACATATCTGTGGCTAGCACCTGATGAGGACGACAACCGCACAAACAGAGACTCAACATCTTCAGTAACTCTGTTTCAATGACACATTATTCTGTCTTCTTTTCTATATTTCTAAAGACAATTGTGGCCTAACGGTTCTGCAGGCTTTTTAATGGTTATTGGCGCGTTGTGAAAGATGAAGTAAATGTCGATATGAAACAATATACTGTATTTCTTTTAGAGTTTCTATGAGATGGTGTGGGCCGACAGTTTGTGTTTATTAGTCCTTGCGCCTGTGTAAAAGTTTTAACCATTGCAGTCTTTTTTTGGTCTGAGGTTATTCAGTTTCTTTCTTTTTAAATCATGCAGATTTTAAAACACACTACACACAAGCTACAAGAAGAGCAATTAAAAAAATCCTGTCTAGTTTAGGAATTACAATTATTCTGAAAGATCTTGAACTCATAATGTAGTTACTTTTATATACTTTATATTGCTGCAGGGAATCCTATTTTTCCTATTTTGTTTGCTCCATCCAGGTGTAAATGACCATCAACTGTAACTGTTTTCTAATGGATATACTGCATGGTGACCAGCCCTTTCAAAGTAGGCCATGACTAGATACTTAACTAAACCATAATGGGAAACCACACTGTAACGCGACAGCTCAGGTACAGTATGGCTGGATATCAATACAGGGTTTAAAAAATGTAGCAGTTCTCACCATATCGATCACCATCTTGCGGAGGGAGTCTTTCTGTTTCTTGCTGAGGTTTTGGAAGATGTCACAGTTGTCTTCTTGGAGCAGTTTGAAGCCCACAGCGAGGTGGTGATTCTCCAGCACCGAGGCATCGTTGTACATCAGCGCCAGCTCTGAACCTGCACAGATGTAGGATGAAATTCCTTATACTGTACAACTGGAAAACTCAAACAAAATTCTAGGTAATTAGTATCCTAAATAATTGCTGCTCACTCTAATAAAATGACTCAGACCAAGCTCAGGTGCAGCTTAGTAAAAAGAGACAACATTTAGATTTTTAGAATGTACTTAGGTAATCTGTATTTTCTCATTTTATTTAAAAAACAGCATTTTTCTTCAGATTATTCCTCAGGTCTACATATGTTGATGTTTTTGTTCTGAAGCCTGTTGTGGTATTTGTACACAGAGACAAAGAGGAACTTACTGGTGTTTATTAGGAACTGGTTGGTGACTCCTGGGTGGTCGACATCATGGATGGCACTAGCAAACAGAGCAGCCATAATCTCCAGGTCTGTGAACACTGCCTGGGATAAACAAAGAACAGGAAACAATTTAACTCAACCAACACAGTGATATTATATTGTATCTGTGACTTATTTTGAACAAAAAGTATCTCTCTAAGTGCTCTAACCACTCTGAGACCTGACTACTGAAGCTGCATATCAAAATCTATGAAACTTATCATGTGTAATGTAACCATAAGCTACAACAGCAGTTTCCTCGGCTCACCTCCAAAGCAGGGGTGGACAGGAGGACGTGGGTGGACTGCACCACATCAGCTGCATGAAGGTTGTTGTGATAAGCTACGTCTGCATGGTAGTGGTCCTCCAAGGTCATCATGAAGGTGACAAAGGTGTCGTTTGGGATCTTAAAGGTTTTTAGAAGGTCTCGCTCCTGGCAGGGTGAGGATGATGAAGAGCAGGGAAACAGAGTCACATCAATCACAAATTACAGTTTGTCTCTTCTGTGGTGTTGATTTAAATGACACAACCAGCAGATTCATCTTTAATCCAAACTGGGCGGTCAAAGCGTAAAATGCAGAAGCACTTCACAGTGACAGGAACTTCATTACTGCAATTACTACTTTTTTATAATGATGTCTTATTTGTTTGTGGATGTTCAAACTTCTCATGTGAAAAAGTGAATTCATAACTTCAATTTTTTTATTTGTGAGGTAAGCAGACTTTCATCGGAGGGATCTTCCTACCTGGAAGACAGAGTACATGATCACCGTCAGAGGTCGGTTTCCGGAAAATTCTGCTATCTTGAATATATCCAGACCCCAACGGTTAATGTCCTCAATCTCCTGGAGAAGCAAAACAGAACATCTATAAGACACAGTGTGTTAATGTGTGTGTGTTTCTGTCTGTGTTTGACTGTGTGTGGACCCACCTTGGCCAACATACTCTCTTGTGGCGTGCTGACTCCAAAGCGAGGGATGCAGGCGGGTGCTAAGCTGGGGCTCTGTATCACCTTTTTCACACCACTGATCTGTGACATCGGCCTCTTCTTCTTCTCCTTCTCCTTAGGAGCCTGAGACAGGATCTCCACGTCATGTTGTTTCTCTGCAATGTGTACAAACAGACGTGGACGCATACTGTGAAATGTCTGTCTTCAAGTGATTTCAAACATTCAGACTTGATATTTTACTTGATTACTCTAACTTTGCTGCATTGTCAACGTGATCGTGTCAGAGTCAAGCTGTTATCCACAAGGTTCTAATTCTCTGTCCATCACTTATTATCAGTTATCCTTTATTTTTACACTATATTCATTTATTTTTACTAAAAAGAACCTGAAAGCACCATGTCAACTGATGTTACCAAACCTGACCCACACCCAAACAACTAACTATTTTTCCGAATGGGTTAAAGTTAAATCATATATCACATAAAGCATATGAGGATTTATAGTTATTAAACACATAGTATGGTACGATTCTTCTCTAGCAATTGAACAACCTGAAACAATATCTTGCCTCAATGTTCTTCAGCTTCAGTGGACAACGATTTTAAAGCTTATGTCATGTCTGGCTGCTAACATGACAGGATTACAATTAATACTTTCTAACTCTAACCAGTATCAGAAAACTTTCATGGAGAAGACATACAGCTCGTAAACTGTGTGTAACAACAAGAAACCTGTCTTCTCCAAACGTACATTATGGAGGAATCAAATGACAAAAAGCACAAGCTATAAATGAGTAACTGGACTCATCTCACACCAACTGATCACATCTGAAACTGTCTATTTGTACATCATTTCAGCTGAGCTAAGACAATCTAAAGGCTAAATGTAAATCTGTTCACAAGTAAAAACAGGTGTCACATGTAGATCCCGTCTGTAAAACACGAATCCATCTAAATGTTACATATATACGAAAATAGATACAGAAAATAAGTCGTGTTCACTGTATTAACACAACAATGCTTCTGGGTGAGAGTGCATTTTTGCTTCTTCTCAGTCAGAATCTGTGTTAAGGACCTTGTGAATGACTAAACTTTGATTTGCTCCTGTAGATCATCATTTTTTGATCACTAAATAAGGGAGATCATGCCTATTGAGGTAGTGTATAAAGTATGTAATCTAACTGCCAAGTAAAACAGGAATGTATTCAGGTATAATTAAATAAGCCAATAAGTATACTGTAAAGCTATATCGTCACAGCACACTGGACTATATACATGAACGGACTGTATAGCAGTAGGTACAGAATACCAGTAGTAGAACGCTAAGGATGATGGGTAAAACCAGGTTGTCAGCCTTGTCTTGAGCACAATGACAAAGTGCTTCTCATGTTTTTCCAAATGTGAGTTTGAAAAGGCTTCATCACATCTACAGGTTAACCCTCAGTGGAGCTTTTAAACAAAAAACAAGACAGCATCGACATCATCTCCATATGATCTGTTGACACAAAGGTGCTGCCCCAGCAGAAACGATAGTGTTGAAAATGACTCATCCGTATTTGTACAAACCAAGGAAATAATGATCCCATTGTGACATCACAGACTGTCTGCTTCACTTCACGTCCACAGATCATCCTCAGTATTTTACATCCACGTTTTCTATTCGAACAGCAGGAATGATTTCCTCAACAACATCCAGATCTGAGCCCAGATACAAACACATGCCACCATAAGGATGTAGAGCGGCGACCTGAGTGGCAGCATCACACGAAGAGCTGTCTGGCCTTCCTCACCTCTCTCACAGTGCCTCCTCTTCCTCACACCCAAAACCATGGTGTTCATTTCCAAACGCAGCCGGGCTCAACGCCGAGGCACTCATATCAAAACGGCATCCGATTGACAGCTCCATCCTCGTTGGGCTGGACCTCCATCCCCCCGGCAGGGCTGTTGAAGACTGAGCCTCCTATTGATGCAACACGCCGTCTAATAATATTGCACCCTGTTGCTACGACAACACCACACAATGTGTCCGGGAATGCTGTCGCCGCGCCTCCTTCTAGTTTAG